>NC_048218.1:82083552-82383552 GCF_002007445.2 Ailuropoda melanoleuca
AATAAATAATNTAAAATCTTTAAAAATAAATAAATAAATAAAATCTTTTAAAAAAAGGAAACTGTACATAATTTAATATTCTAATTAAATTTCTGAAAGCATGCTAAAATAAATAAATAATTATTAAAATAAATTTTCACTTATACATCACCAATATCTCACTTATCACTTTGGAAAACAGTGATCTAGTTAGAGCCAAATATATAGAAGTATGGAGCTCTCCAAAAGAAATTATTTGGATGACTGACAGAAATTTTGAATCTTCATATTTGAAATATTGGTGCTACTCTTTTCTGTTTGTTACCTCATAGAATCTACTGAAAATTTAATTTACTTACTTCTGTTACATCATTTGGTGTTTAATACATGACAACAAAACCTAAATTTTAACTGGTCTGATAAACACCACACACACACACACCTACACACACACTTTTTCTCTAAAACAAAAATAAATAGAAAAGCTCATTCTGCCTTTATGGATGAAACAGTCTCTACAACTCTAAAGAAACACATTTCATTGTTCCAGATGAGTTTTATTTTTTTTATTTTATTTTTTTTAAAGATTTTATTTATTTATTTGACAGAGATAGAGACAGCCAGTGAGAGAGGGAACACAAGCAGGGGGAGTGGGAGAGGAAAGCAGGCTCCCAGCGGAGGAGCCTGATGTGGGGCTCGATCCCATAACGCCGGGATCACGCCCTGAGCCGAAAGCAGACGCTTAACCGCTGTGCGACCCAGGCGCCCCTCCAGATGAGTTTTAAAACACCGGCCACTATACCTGAAATAAGGAAATAGGATGGTCCAAGAAGAGCTGTAAAGAGTACTCTGTTTTGCTTGGCCTTTGAAAATGGATAGCTTCAGTATTAATTCCAGGTAATACAGTTTTTTGGAGAATAATAAAAACCCTACTTAGGTTCAACCGGATCCCTAAACATATAGAATAAAATGGTGAAGACAGATTCTTTTGACCATTTATTTACATCATGTATTACTCTTCCTATCTGGAAGTAGATGATGATTTTACAACCTTATATTTAGACAACAGCATTTAAGTAATTAGTGAGATAATCTAAGCCAATGTACTGTACACACTCCTGGAGAATGAGGGAGCTGGAGAAGAAATACAGAAGAGGACGTTCGTTTCCATTCAAACCATATGTGCAGCCACTAAGTGAAAAGGGAACACTACTGGGTTGGTCTATGACATCCAAAGTTAAAGAAAAAAATGGTCTTTGTTTATGTGGCAACTAATGATGTAAAAAAAAAATCCCTTAGATACCTAATAGTACGTATTCAGGACATAATGCTATTTCGTGTTACTGCCTTATCAATAATCAAAACAATGCTAGCTAGTATTTAGCAAGCGCTATGCTTACTATGTGCCAGGTGTTTTAGAAATACCATCCTGATGAATCCTCGTGATGTTATTTCCCCCATGTAGAGACAAGAAAGTGGAGTCTCTGAGAAGGAGTCTTGCCCAAGTCATGCAATTAGAGAGCAGAAGAGCTGCAACTAAAACTCAGGCCCTTAAAAGCTTAAAATTCTCCCGGGAAACCACGCCCCTCACCCAATCAGTGCAGCTCTTTCCACCTCCTGAGACTAACCCTTCTTCTTCGTCTTGAGGGTAAACCACCGCAGAATAAAGCACCTGGCTCCTCTCACGCAGCCTCTCTCCTGGCTATCGGGAGAAGAGCAGTTCAAGGAGCAGGGTCTGGCTTTCATTAAAGAAAGATGATGACGACAAAGGAAGTAATTGTTCAAAAAACTGCAGGAGTCACATTAAACGATATCTCAAAACAAAAAGTTCTAGACTTTTGCAATAAATAGTCTGTCATTTAGGCCGTAAGTATTTATTCAGCTTTTGTGGGGGTGCAGATCTCTATATTGGCTTCCCACAACCCCCCAATTTGGTTCAAATAATTCGTGCAGTTTGAGCTGAAAAGAAACAAACAGCATTTGTAGGACTCCATTTCATAAATCCTCCTGCAGGGCATTGAGTGACAGCTTGCTACATTTCTTGTAGCGCATTTCACATCCCTGGGGTGTGCAAAACACTTGCACTAACGTAAAATATGAGAATATCAAATGAAATATTTATGGAGATTTTTCTACAGCTGCTCCCTAGGAATACTTTCTCTGTAGAAATTTTGCCAGGATTCCCAAAAATTAAACAGAAATATCCTTTTCATTAGAGTCAGCAGTGAGAAAATTTCGTTAGCATTTCTCATAGGGTCATGATGTCATATCCCAAAGGCAACTCTCAGATAATTTTAGGAAATATGTTATCAGGTACTGTTACAGAGAAACCAAAGTGAGTTGTTCAAAATAAACAAAGTACTGTATAGTATACAGAGAACAGCCTTAAGACATAGATAGACCTAGATTCTAGACTCTGATCTACCACTTCTTAGCTAATTGTATCAAATAAAGAAGTCTCTGAAAAACAATGTTCTCATTTGTAAAATAGGGATAATATCCATCTCAGGGAACAGTTATAGGGATTAAGTGAAATAATGACCACACATAAAGCACGTAGCAAACTCTCTGGTACTTAGAATGTATTCAATAAATGTTAGTTCCTTTTCCCTTCTGGACCCCCAAATAGCTCCACTATACCGACTACTTACCTATTTACTTGATTTCTAATTGACAAACAAAAGCTACAAGGGAAAATACAGTTTTAAAGAGACCAAGATCAAGGTGGTCAGATATTTCTCATGGCAAAGCACTTTGCTCTATGGGTACATTCGACATAGGGTCAAAGTTTCTGTGCAGAACACATAAGGGTGTCATGTAATCTAGTTGCAGAAAAATAAAAGGCACTTAGCAGTGCCTCCATTTTATGATTTTATGAGCGCGGTCACCAAAGTGACCTTTGGGTTTATACCAATTCTCATTCCATTATGTTTAGAATATTTTTATATTCATAGAGGTATCTCAAATGTTTGTGAGTTTATTTTTTATAAAGCTACTGCAAGATAAGGTCTGATGTATAACAATCATGGAGTAATAATAATGGAACAATATAATAATATGTTAGCTAAACATTAGCACATAGCGCAGGTCACAAATCTGACATGTGCATTTTAACGATTTCACCTCATTTAATCCACCCAACAACTCAAAGAGAAGGACATTATTATTGTCCTATTTCACAGATGAGGAAATGGAGGCCCAGAGTGGTTAAGTGATGTGCCCGAGATTTAGAGTCGCCGAGTAGGAGACACCGGGGAGAGGGAAAGGAAGATAAAGCAACTCTTGCTCTTTATACAACTGTAGCCTTTCTAAATTAAAAAACTAAATCTGAAGCTATTTGGTGTTTTTGTTGGTTCCTCGAACTTGCTCAGGCTGTTGCCCTGTCAAGAATCTTCCACCTGTAATTGTCTGGATTTGTTTCCTTTGCCATAGGCTGTACTTTTCTAATAATAACTATCTGGATGAGAACTATAGAAAACCAAATCAAATACTGGGTTTGTTTTTGTGCACAGTATAGATACTGAAATTTTTAAGGAATTATTCCAAGGGCAGAATAATTTTTGAAAAGTTACTTCTAAGACCTTTGGATTTGTACGCAGAGTCCTTATGTGAGAAAGATCTATGGTACCACTATCTGTTATGTCACATGCGGCTTTAGGGTTGTGGGCCTGGAAGGTGACTAAGACATAACCCTGCCCGGGATGAATGAGGTTCTTGTACTGGCAGTACCAACTATTCGATTTCCTGCAATATTCTGCTGGATAATATGGTTATATCTGTACTATTTGGAAAATGACCCACTCGTAGGTTCCAAGTATTCCTTAAAAGCAACTGCCAGTCAGTGTCAAATCTGGCTTAACCACACTATAATTTCAATTAAGTGGCATACCATTTAAATATGCACATAAATAAATTGCATAGAAAAATTATGGAAGGAGAGCCGAATGATCTAAAAATAATGCATGTCAAACTTACAGTAAACACATATCATGACAAATTTCCCTGACATTCTTCTCTCTAGTGAAAATATATACAGTAATATTTCTATTAAGCATGGTTTTAACAATAAACTTTGATGTCAGAAGCCTGGATGTGAGAAGGAGAAGGAGAAATAGAGAAAATTTTGGGGGGATTCTTGTCTCTGCGTGCTTTAATGGGGCACTAGACTCACGTGTTAAGTGTACATCACTATGGATTGTGGTCTTCAGGGCTACATGGGAGATTCTCTTAAGCAGCCTAAGGGCAGGGAGCATCTTTGCCAGTCTCCAGCCACTCAAATCTAGAGACGAAGATCTGCCTTTCAGTGGGGTGTCTGTCCTGGTTTGCCTTGGACAAGTTTGTATATGAGATGGTGTCCTTTTCTTTTACTGCAGTGGCTGCCATGAACCCAGATCTGAGGACATGCAATCCTGTCCAATCTCCCTCCCGGTTAAGTTCCCTCAAGTCCAAGTCAAGTGTGTGCCTGTGGACATGTGACAATCTCTTCATGCCTCAGTTTCCTGATCTGTAAATTCAGGATGATAATAGAACATACCTTAAAAGGTGGCTGTGAGGATTAGTGTTACCTGCCATTAGTCGATTGTATTGTGGAACAGACCTGGATTTGTACTGTTTTTCCTACATACTACCCCCATGACCTTGGGCAAAACATCAAACTTCTGAGCCATAGTTTCTGTATATGGAAAGTTTCTCTAAATGGGAAGTTTACCCACCTTCCAGGTTGGATGTGAGGATAAAAAATAATGTCTAAAAATTACATAGACCATGATAAATATTTATAAATGATAGTTATTTTATTTTTTTTTAAGATTTTATTTATTTATTTATTTGACAGAGATAGAGACAGCCAGCGAGACAGGGAACACAAGCAGGGGGAGTGGGAGAGGAAGGAAACAGGCTCATAGCAGAGAAGCCTGATGTGGGTCTCGATCCCATGACGCCAGGATCACACCCTGAGCCGAAGGCAGACGCTTAAGGACTGCACCACCCAGGCACCCCAAATGGTAGTTATTTTAAATGCAGCCTTCATTTGTGTGTCTACTCTGTTTGAGGCCCTGTGATAGCTACTCTATGGACCAGTGGATTCACTGGTGTGGCTGGTGAATATCTTGAATTATGAAGAAGGAAGTTGTTATATCACTGTTTAGCCACTGTTTTGCCACTGTTTTCACATATTGTTATCTTGTGGTACTAACAGCTGTCACAAATATATAATACCCCTAAACTGGTTTGAGGATAAAGTAGTTAATTGTCTCTAAGCATTTATTAGTTTTAACAGTTATCAAATGGCTTATTCTGACACTGAGCCCATCTGTTATAAATGGGCACAGAAATTATTTTCTTCCAAATCTCTTTTCATCTGATTGATATGTAAAATATATTTTGGGCTTTTCCATTAGTAGGTACAGACATAGAGAATAAATACACACATAGAGATCCACTTCCCTGACCAGCCAACCAGCCAGTCAGCCAGCCACCCCTCTATCCATACCTGTCTGTCTATCTATCCAAATTTCACCAGCTTTAAATACGGTGCCATAGGTCCTAACATGTTCTGCAAAATAGACTTTATGAAAGTAAGTGCCCTGTACAAGACTAGTAATACATATTACCAGTTCTTTTTCCATAAATGCTTCTGGAAATTCAAAATAATACAAGAACATCCATATGGAATTATATTAGATTCAATTTTACTAAGCAGTGATAGGCTGAAACTGGAAGGGAACTGGTGCAGTCATCCAGAAGGTGGAAGAAAGTAATGCAGTCTTTACCCAAATGGAAAAAAATCACAATTACATAGGGCTTAAGTTTTCTAAAAGGACAGGAAACTGACATGAAGAAATAAACACAAACTACAAAGCACTGGGGGCGCACTTTTAGCACCACGGACTGACATGGCCAGAAGTGATAGAGATAACTTTGTCACATAATAAAATTTTACTCAGACATTGCTTACTGTTTGATAATGTTGCCTCTGAACTTTTGGGTCAATAATAGACATTATATTAAGATTTATTTTAAGTATAAAATTCCGTCAAAATACCATGAAATCATATCATATAGAAAATCAACAAATAGCATGCTGGGGAGAAGAGCAACATTTAAATAAAATACCTCCAATTTTCCTTGAACTCAAGGAATAGCTTCTATTTTATTATATTTTTATAGTTTCCTTGATAGAAAAGTGAGATCAGGAGCAAACCCTTAGTTTAGAACACATGGTCACTGGACGGTATTTTTCTCTTTAGATAAGGTTATCTCCTGACTTTTGAAAGATTATTTTGACCATCATCTTGCTGCTCTCATCTAAATCTTACTTTCATCCTGAAATGAGACCAATTTCATATGGAGACTTCGGTTACAAAGTATCCATGGCCAAAATCATTATACTGAGAAAATGAAGCTCAAACTAGTGTTTCTGAATTATGGTATGAAGAAAGTCATTGAAAGGCTCTCCTCTTCAGGTTTCAATTCTCTTAAAGCCTGGTTTGCCCAACTATTCTGTTCATGGGCAACACAAAAAAGCTAAAGGCACAAGGTTGTTTTTAATTTTTAGCTGTTATTGCTTTTATCTTCATAGGAAAGTAGAGTCCAGGCAGAACAGATAAAACTGCATTTGTTACAGATAAAAAGATAGATCAAAATATACTCTTTGTAGAGGAAAAAAGTATACTTTTTTTTTTATCATGTTCAGTTAGCCAACACATAGTACATCATTAGTTTTTGATGTAGTGTTCAACGATTCATTAGCTGCACATAACACCCAGTGCTCGTCACATCACGTGCCCTCCTTAATACCTATCACCCGTTACCCCTCCCCCACCCCTCCCTCTGCAATCGTCAGTTTGTTTCCCGGAGTCCACAGTCTCTCATGGACTGTCTCCCTCTCTGATTTCTTGCCATTCAGTTTTCCCTCCCTCCCCCCTGTGGTCCTCCGCGCAATTGCTTATGTTCCACATACCAGTGAAACCATATGATAAGTGTCTTAAAAGCAAATGTGGCAAAATATTTTTCAATAATAATATTTGAACGAGTGACTAAATAAATCTATCAACTTCCTATAAAAAAGTACGTATGGGGGGCGCCTGGGTGGCACAGCAGTTAAGCGTCTGCCTTCGGCTCAGGGAATGATCCCGGCGTTATGAATTTGAGCCCCACATCAGGCTCCTCCACTATGAGCCTGCTTCTTCCTCTCCCACTCTCCCTGCTTGTGTTCCCTCTCTCACTGGCTGTCTCTATCTCTGTCGAATAAATAAAAATCTTTAAAAAAAAAAAAGTACGTATGGTGTGAAAAGTTTAGTGCTAGTTGTGGTAAGGGGAGAAAAAGATGCATACATTGCAAAAACCAAGGGGAATTAAAATCTAATGGACACTCTCTGGACAAATGAGTAATACTTGGAATCTTCCCATTGCAAAATTTCAGAGCTTCCACAGTAGCTTTTTCCTTTTAGCTTGGTTCACAACACACACATTTTATTTGTGCACGTAGAATGAAGTAATCATCTTAATTGGCAATTTTTCAAATTCTTTGTTCATTTTCTATTCCTATTTGCTGAATAAGCCTTCCTTTCCTCATTAATTAGTTATGTTCTACAGTTTTTAGCATATATTATTATATATGATAGAAACTAAAGGTAGGAGAAATTAAGAAATAGATATGTATATGTTTGTATATATACATAATATATTTATATATAATATTTGAGCCACTCTATCCTAATGTATTATTCTAACACTTCCCTATTATTGTAGTAAGTTTTTAAAAATGGTAAGGTTGCCTTACCTCGAATACATTTCTTTTTCAAATGTTTCTTTGCATTTTGCTTGTTTAGTCCTTCAGTGCATTTTATTTTATTTTTATTTATTTGAGAGAAAGAGAGAAAGAGAGAGTAGAGTGTGGGGAATAGGGGCAGAGGGAGAGGAAGAGGAAGAATGCGAAGCAGACTTCTGCTGAGTGGGGAGCCCGATGTGGGGCTTGATTCCATGACCCCAAGATCATGACCTGACTGGAAAGCAAGTCTAACGCTCAACCTACTGAGCCACCCAGGCGCTCCTTCAGTGCATTTTAGGGCCCACTTCCCTCCCCCCATTTGTTTAGGATATTTATTCTAATACCATTACATTATTTGGCCAAAATTAGTGTTTTTATAGTGTTTTGTTTCCCTAATCATTAATATGTTATAGTTGTACACATATTGGGGTCTTTTAACATATTTAAAATTTTTCATGTTAAAATTTAAAATTTAACACATGTTAAAATTTAACATATTTAAAACATATTTAAAAATTTTCTGCATATAAGTCATGTATTTCCCTTGTGACGGTTTACATAAAACTACTTAGAGATTTAAAAGTATATATTTTTTCTTTTGCAACTAGCACCCCTTTAAAAATCCTATTTTCCATAATTTCCAGGTATGCTATTGATTTCCTAAATTCAAGGTATATTGAATTTTATTTTTTCTGGCCTTTCTAAGCTTTCAATACATCTGCAAAAATGTAACTGCGTCTTCCAATATTTATAATTCTTATTTCTGTTTAAAGTTTAATCACACTGTTAAGAGAGTGATAATACTATGGCAGTCTTATTAAGGTCCGTAGTTCCAACAGAAAAATATTTTTAACTCTTGTTACAGATGTGAGTCTAAATTCCTGTCTGGATTTCAAGCCCACAGAACTGGACTGAGCTGAGTTCCAATTCTACTTTCTTCTCTAAACCTGTCAGACTTGGTTTATTCCTCTCAGTACACAGTCTTTTGACAAAATAAGGCAGACAACATTGTTTATTTTCTTCTTTACTACAAATAATGTTCAGTCCATGGTAAGAATCTATTTTTTCTTTCTTTTACAAAAAATTCATTGCTCAAAACTATTCAGCACTGCGAGAATAAAACAATTTCTAACTTCCTTAAGGAAATTTTTTTCTGAATTTTTTACTGTTTTCACCTCAAATTTTGTGTTGATTTTCCAAAACCATAATATGCAGCAAATCACTTGGAAAAAAAACATTTTTGTAATGAACTAACTTCAGTTTTTTGTTTTTTTTTTTCCTGACAGTTTATACTTGATCATAACAATTTTCCTTGGGTGCCTACTAAGAATTGAATACTATGGTAATGCTGAAGAAATACAAGAAATGTTCCCAGACTGTAAATATACAAGAGGGAGAAACTATGGAATTTGGAGTCACCATGCTTTATTGAGGAGGTCTTTGAAAAATGAGTAGATTTAAGGAGGAAGGTAGAAGGGGTTTAAGGTGTTGGCACACCAGGAAAGAGGGAAATCTGAAAGCCCAGATGCAGGCCGCTGGTTAGTGCTGCCTTCGTAGAGAAATGGCAAGTGATTTTTGAAAGCTTAAGAACATACTTCCCTTCACTTTATCCCCACCTGTACTACTCTTAATGATAAATATTTTAGTTTTATTTTTACTCCAAATAAAGTTATTTAAAATGTTATGATATGAAGTAAGAAAATTTGGTAGAAGTCCTCTATTGTCTCTTACTGTTAGATTACAACCAGAAAAAGGAAGAAAATAATAAATTAGTGACATATTCAGAATCTAAAATGACTCTAAAATAAAGGGCTCACAGATCACATAATGTCTTATATTTAAACATCAACCTTTCTTGTTTAAGAACTTGGATGAACTGATTTGGACAATAGCATAAAATAAACATGCAATTTGTTAGACACCATGGATTTATAAAACCATAGGATTAAGTCTTTAACCTTTATTCATAAAGGATTAGTTGGAATAAATTTTTAAATTTAGTTTAAGGAGACGTTTTCAGAATTAAATAGTTTACAATGGCCCAGACTAAAGGAATTCACTTTAGGTTCAATTTAGGGCTAGTTTTATCATTTACCCATGACAATTGACTTCTAAACAACATATATTATTTCATTCTTGAATTAGTTACAGAAAAGATCTAATATGCACAATCTGTGTATCTTCAATTGCATTATAATGTATTCATCATATATTCAAATTAGGGAGTACAAATAATACATCCAAATAGAGTTCTCACTTTGGGAGGTACAGAGAATTTAGTAAATTAATGTAGAGGTTGATTAATGAAAGACACCCTATTGACCTGAATGACTTTACTTGGTGAGCAGTTTACACATAGTAACTAATTTATAGACTGGGAGAACCTTATCACTTGGTTATTCTCTCTTATATGTTGCTCAAAAAGCCTTTCAAAACAGTGCAATAACTTGTATGCATAGACATGGGACCATAATAATCCAGATAAGCAAATAAAAAGAAATGAATTAAGAATTTTATAGCATGTGAAAAGGCCAAATTTTGTTTAACTTTTATGGTAGAACAAGGAGAACTAAGAATCAAAAGAATAAAAAAATTACATTCAACATTTTTATCCCATTTTAATTCCTCTTCCAGAATTATCAAGGGACTATTTGATTGGCAGAAGGAGAGTATAACCTTAAATTAATGCTTGTAAAATTCTGGTCTGCAGATCCTTGAGGTCCCTGAGACCCTTTTAGGCAGTCCGTGAAGTCAAAACCATTTTTACGATAATGGTATGTTCCTTGGTTTTTCACTGTGCTGGTATCGTGCACCAAATGCACACAAACAACAGTGAGTTAGCCGCTGGTAACTTAAGGCTGTGGCACTAAACTACACCAGTAGTCATTATATTCTGCCCCTCCATCCACTTACACTAAAGGAAGAAAAAAAGCCAGTTTCACTAAAGAATTTCCTTGATTAAACAGTAAAAGTTATTAATTTTAATAAATCTTGTCCTTTGAGTATGTCTTTTTAAATAGTCTGGGAAACATAAACAAAAGGGGAAATATACATAAGTACTTTGCTGTGTATTGAAGTAGGATGGTTGTCTCAATGAAAGAACTACGGTAGTCTCCCTTGTCTGGGGATTGCTTTCCAGGGTTTCAGTTACCTGTGGTCAATCACGGTCTGAAAGCAGATGATCCTCTTTCCATATGTCAGAAGGTCAGTAGTAGCCTAATGCTACATCGCAATGCCCACATCATTCACTGCACATCATCTCATTACGTAGGCATTTTTTTATCTTACATCATCACAAGAAGGGTGAATACAGTGCAATAAGATATTGTGAGGGAGAGAACACATTCACATACATTGTTTGTTAGAGCCTATGGCTATAATTATTCTATTTTATTATTGGTCATTGTTGCTAATCTCTTACTATGCTTAATTTATGAATTAAACTTTACCATAGGTATGTATGTATAGAAAAAAAAACATGGAGGATATAGGGTTTGGTACTGTCTCGGCTTCAGGCATGTGCTGGGGATCTTGGAATCTTGGAACATATTCCCCATAGATAAGGGGGGACTACTGCATCATGACTGAGCTGCAAGCTAACTTTCTGATAAGATCAGTGGTGATATTAATCAATGTGATTTGGTTTTTAAATCCTGCATAATGAAATATGTCAACATTTGGAAGGTTTGAAGTGAATGAATATTTTCCAAAAGACTAACATGATATTTCAAAACCATGTGTAGGTAAAAGATCTACTCAAAATGCCAAATCAACAAATTTTAATATAACAATATACAAAAAAGTCCACTGATATTGTTTCAAATTCCATATTGAAACTAACCTTTAAAACACATTAGTCAAGTTTTGGTGCTACATCAAAGAATAAGATGCATAAATATCTGGAAAGGCTATTAAAATACCCCTCCCTTTTCCAACTACGCATATGTACTTCAAAATCACAACAGATTGAATGCAGAAGCAGATATGAGCATTCAGCTGTCTTCTCTTAAGCCAGATATTATAGGATTTGAAAAAATGTAAAGTAATGCCACTTTTTTCATGAAATAACTATAGTTATTGGAAACCACGAAAACCTTAGAAGGGAACACAGGCAGAAACCTCTTTGACCTCAGCCGTAGCAAGGGAATCACCACAGACAAGGGAAACAAAAGCAAAAATGAACTATTAGGACTTCATCAAGATAATAAGCTTCTGCATAGCAAAGGAAACAATCAACAAAACCAAAAGGCAACCTACAGAATGGGAGAAAATATTTGTAAATGATATATCTGATAAAGGGTTAATATCCAAAGTCTATAAAAAACTTATCAAACTCAACACCCAAAAAACAAATAATCCAGTTAAGAAATGAGCAGAAGACATGAATAGACATTTTTCCAAAGAAGACATCCAGATCGCTAATAGACTCATGAAAAGACGTTCAACCTTATTCATCGTCAGGGAAATACAAATCAAAACCACAATGAGATACCATCTCATACCTGTCAGAATGGCTAAAATCAACAGCACAGGAAACAATAGGTGTTGGCGAGGATTCAGAGAAAGGGGAACCCTCTTGCACTGTTAGTGGGAATGCGAACTTGTGCATTTGCTCTGGAGAACAGTATGGAGGTTTCTAAAAAAGTTAAAAGTAGAACTTACTCTATGACACAGAATTTCACTACAAGGTATTCACCCAAAGGATAAAAAAATACTGATTTGAAGGGGCACATGCACCCTGATGTTTATAGTAGCATTATGAACAATAGCTAAATTATGGAAAGAGCCCAAATGTCCGAGGACTGATAAATGGATAAAGAAGAAGTGGCACATGCATATATATATATATATATGTAATGGGACACTATTCAGCCATCAAAAAGAATGAAATCTTGCCATTTGCAATGACATGGACGGAGCTAGAATGTATTATGCTAAGCGAAAAAAGTCAGAGAAAGACATATACCATATGATTTCACTCATACATGGAATTTGAGAAACAAAACATGAACATAGGGAAAGGGGAAAGAAAAAGGGGGGGTAAACCATAAGAGATTCTTAACTATAGAGAACAAATTGAGGATTGCTGGAGGGGAGGTGGGTGTGGGGATGGGCTAAACGGGTGATAGGTATTAAGGAGGGCACTTGCTATGAGCACAGGGTGTTATATGTAAGTGATGAATCACTAAATTCTACTCCTGAAACCAATATTACACTAGAATTTAAATTAAAACTTTAAAAAATAAAATAAAACTATTAATGTTCACATATAATGGATTATTCATTGCTATTTTTAAATAAACTGTTAAATGTCTTAAAAATTCCTGTTTCAATTTCTAATATTATTTTTATTATTTTTAAATATTTTATTTATTTATTTGACAGAGAGAGAGAGAGAGAGCCAGCAAGAGAGGGAACACAAGCAGGAGGAGTGGGAGAGGAAGAAGCAGGATCCCAGCAGAGCGGGGAGCCTGATGCAGGGCTTGATCCCAGGACCCTGGGATCACACGCTGAGCTGAAGGCAGACGCTTACCGACTGAGCCACCCAGGCGCCCCTCAATTTCTAATATTATAAATATTGATAGATACAACTTACATAAACAAGAGCTCTTTGGGGTCTTTAATAATTTTTAAGAGCGTAAATGGTTTCTGAGGCCAACAAAATTTGGGAACCAAAATGTAAACAAATGCTTTAAATATTTAGAATTAGATTTTACCATTGCCTAAGAGATGAAAGGTAAAGAAATGGTTACATCAACTTTAATTTTTCTTTTCTTTTCTTTTTCAGAATAGACGGACTGCTCTTCTTTTAAAGCTTATGTCCAAACGAGCATAGTAAGTTTTGTGTAAATCATTTGGAATTTCAACCCCAACAATTACAGACCATATAACTTTGACCAGGCTGCTCACTCTCTCCATGACCAACTTTCTCTCATTTCTGTAAAATGAGAATAATAATAATGATAATAATAATAACTACCTCAATAATGTAAGGATTAAATGAGATAAGCCAAGTAGTTGAATGCAATGCCTGTCACTGAATAAGCATTTGTTGTGTTGTTATTGTTTAGCTCCCTCCTTGATTTCATAGTAACAAAATGTGAACAAAACCTTGTACATCTTTTGAAGTTTTTAGATAACTGTATAAACATATTGGACAACACAATTCAAATATTCCTCTACTATTGCTTCAGGGATTTGTAGAGAAAAATAGTTGAGGTGAAATTTGATTGGCTTTTACTAAGGTAGGCAAATAATCTTTTTTCCTGTCTTTGGGAAAGATTGTGCTTTCTGAACATTGTCAATGCTTGGTCTTAAGATTTAAAGTTATTTTTGCGCTGAATTCTTTTAATGAATCAGCCCAACAGAAGGATTAGTACCTTCTGACATATCGATTTATGCTTCAGTGTAATTGAAGGAAAAGGGTTAAGACATTGAATAACCTGTCTTTTGACACAAGTCAAGAAATAAGTATTCCAATGTAATCAAAGAGAAGGGAATTAGCTCTCATTGGGAGCAGACTGTTACAGGAGATACTATGCAGCCACTTGTAGTAATCTCTAATCTTCAGAACAAATCTAACAGGTAAGTATAATTATTTCCACTTTCCAGGTGAGGAAGCTGAGTCTCATAGAACTGTACCAAAGATGGTGAGGGAAAAGAAATAACAAAGAATTAAGCTTTCTTTGACCGAGAGAGGAGGAGAGAGCAAATTTCAAATATAACAGATAAGGAACTCTACGAGGGTGAAAAGTCATGATGTTCATTTGTTCTCTATTAACTGTGAGGCTAGAAAGAAAATGGTGGGTTTAACGTGCCATGTAGAATAAATAATGGGAAACATTGCTGCCTGGTTGTTAAAACACTATGGCTGCACCTATCAAATTCCAACACAACTGCCAGTTAAGTACACTCAGTGGAAAAAGTCAAACTGTTAATTTGATGTAATGTAGACAAAATAATCACTTAGTTGAGCAATAATTTCATTTTCCACTTTGGGTTGTTCTTCATTCCATAGAGTTACAGCATAGAAAAATAAAGGTACTAATGTATGTACTAACACCACTTGGGTTCTAAGAATTAGTTCAAACCTAACTTCATGTATTTTCTTCTTACATCCTTCAAAGGAAGAATTTATGAGAATGAATTAGTTAGAAGTGAAAGTTGAACCATATAAGGTGCCATTTTTATAATCCTAGGATTATTCAGCATATGTGAGGTTCAGAAAGTTTATCATAAACTTCTGAATTATCACAAATCAGAACTCTGGTAAGTAGACAGAAAGCTAGAATCAATTCCCTTTCTTCGTTCAAGACATAGTCTTGTAAATGTAAATATTTAGTTTACGTCATTGAAGAGGAAATGTTTAAAATAGTGAGATATGCGCCATATTTCTCTTTTCTGCATTTTTATATTTTTTTAAAAAGAGTTTATTTATTTATTTGACAGAGATAGAGACAGCCAGAGAGAGAGGGAACACAAGCAGAGGGAGTGGGAGAGGAAGAAGCAGGCTCATAGCGGAGGAGCCTGATGTGGGGCTCGATCCCACAACGCTGGGATCACGCCCTGAGCCGAAGGCAGACGCTTAACCGCTGTGCCACCCAGGTGCCCCTGCATTTTTATATTTTTATTGAAAAAATGAAACAAAAATCAAACCTTTTTAGCTGTAAAGAAGTTGTGAAAGTAACAAAAGAGTAAAGAGGTACGCTTTTTCAGCAATTCCTTTTTGGCATTAAGGAGATTAGATAGCTTTTCTAAACTCCTTTAAAAAAAAAACCAACAGATTCATTGATTTACTTCTCTAACAAGCCTTCAGTCAGAAAAATAAGGGAAAATGAAGCCAGAATTTCCTACATTTGAAGTGTAAAGGACATAGCTTGAAAGAAGAAAGAGCTAACAGAAGTAACTTTAATTCTCTAATTCGGGTCGTAAGACTCAATTGTCTTCATGTCTCATACCAGACACTCTGTTGCACCTTAGCAGAAGAGTCCGAACAGTGGTATTTACATGTTTTGAGCTAAAAGATCACCAATTTTATACACTTCATGTAAGCATGAACTTTTAAAAATCCACGATTTATATAATCTACATTAGTCAATAATTTTAGACTTTTGTCTCTTCAAAATGGTAACAGTCAAGCTAATTTTATAGGTTGAAATGCATAGTGGGCAAGTGCAGGTCATAATTTTAAAACAGTTTTATGACTTGGGGCGCCTGGGTGGCTCAGTCAGTTAAGCGGCTGCCTTTGGCTCAGGTCATGATCCCAGGGTCCTGGGACCGAGCCCCACGGGGGCAGAGGTGGGCTTCCTGCTCAGGGGGGACTCTGCTTCTCCTTCTCCCTCCCTGCCTCTCCATCCCGTTCATGCTCTCTCCCTCTCTCTCAAATAAATAAATAAAATCATCCAAAAAATAAGAAAATTAAAGTTTTATGACTTAACTTATAATTTTTTTTTCTTTTCATGAAATTTTTAGTCTGAAATTTTCTTTCTCTGAAAATTTTAGTCATACTGAAAAACCCAACACTAGTATTTATTCTAACTTTTCCAGACCACCAATTTTGGTGTTACTATGAAATATGTTATAAGACTTTGGTTCTGGCTTTATATTTAGCTTCTTTTATTTAGTTGGCTTAAATGACTACATTAATTGTTAACAATGAAACTTAATTCATATCGGGCGAGCTAAGGACTACATCTGGGACCTGTTATGACCTGATGCTGCCTGGGTTTATTTCAACAAGGAGAGGAAAAGCATTTTAACTCCAGCTCTGATTCAGAAATGATTCTGAATTCAGTTATTCTGCAGCATTTGGACCTTGTCCATGTATCAGTTATTACAAATCTTCCTCCCACATCTTGCCTTCCCAGTTGGAAACAAGCAAAATGTGTTTTTATCAGTCTCTAAGTATTTAAATTTGCATATGGCACTCAAAAGCATTTTGCTTTGCATTTGCAAACTTTGGCTTCATTAAAAATTTTTTTTTCAAATCATGTGTCTTCTTGTGAAGAATTACATGGAGAACATTTTGTTGTTAATAGTCATTTAAATTATTTACTGGCTTTTTTTTTTTTTTTTTCAGTTCCCTGGAAAACACTGAGGGTGTTCTTACAATTTGTCTGGCTTGTCTTTGGAAAATCATGTTGGAATGTGAATCCAAACCATCAAAATTTGTGAAAGCAGAGTGTTATCCCAAAAGTGTCAAGCAGCCAAATGGTACCAGTTTCAACAGTGATGCCAGAGTGTTTTTCAGAGAGACAGTTTCTGTTAAAATCTCTGCTTTTCGTCCAGCATCTATAGTTGGTCTATTTGTCCCAGACAAAGACAAAGGGCCAGCAGCACCTGAAACTTTTATCTTTCACTTCCTTTGGAAAGTTACTTGACATTCTGCTGCAATATTTTAATTTTATTGTATTATTTATTTATTTTATTAAATCTCTTATTGATCAGACATCATTGAAGGAAGATTCGTATTTTGTAAAATATTACAATATTTTAGATAAATAATATAATACCTTTTAAATTATTGTATAAGCACACATCTAAAAGGTCAAAGACTAGCTTTAGGTTGATTATTATTTGTCATTTGTTCCCATATATTTATCAAGCATATACAAGGTAGTTGCTAGATTTTATGAAGGAGTATAAAGAGGAATCAGACATAAATCTAATCTCATTTCCCGCCATAAAAATTATTGAAAAACTTAAAAATAGGATATTAAATAGGTAGCTAAATAAGAGAGGGAGGGGGGAAGAAGGGAAGATATGTGGTGGGAAAGTGAGAGAGCAAGAGAGGGAATAGGAGTGATAAAAACAAATGTGGCGAAATCCTAACAGTTGGTGAATTCTGGATAATGAATATAAAAGAGTTCTTTGCACTATTCTTATAACTTTTCTGTATGTTAGATATTATTTTAAAACAGAAACTTATTGAGTGTTCTGGGGGAAAAAAGTAGAGGAAACATCTAAGGGACTGAGGTTTGGGATGTCGAGAGTCCTCCTTGATGGGAATCGCACCTAAAATCTCGTTTATCTCTCTACTATTTCTAGAATCTTTCAACTTGGAAGACAATTAATATATAAAATTGGGGGCTTATTTTTTATTTGGAATCTCAATTTTCTGGCCAAATTTCTTCAGGTTGAGCCATAAAACTATTGCAAGCTGCACATACAATACACAAGAGAACACACGCAAGAGACAACTTTGTATGTTGACCGTGTGTGAGCCTTGACAACCGGAAGGCTGTGGATTTGGACGAATCTCTTGGCCTCTTTTTCTGTCTCCTACTAATTTAAAACTATCCTCACTCTCAAACTGTAAGCAAGTTGAAGCTGGGGTTTTATCTTTATCTTTATACATCCAGCAGAGACCCTTGTGTGTAGGAAGTCCTCAATTCCTGTTTGTTGGTGTATGAATGAAGAAACACGAGCTGAAACATGTTTGTGCCAAAGATTTTCAGATTGATTTCTCTTATTTTGTTTCTCACACCAAGGCTCCACTGATCCTCATGAGGTCCAGTTAGCCCGGAGTGTAAAATTTGACACATTTGATTCTTTACGACAGCCTAATTAGAACTGCAATGTGCAAACTATATTTAGGAAAAAATGTACAAGGATTTATCAAAAGGAAAGTAGATTTCAAAGCTGGAGAATATTAATTGTCAGCTAATATATTTAGCCTGTGCTTAAATAATATCTTTTATTGTGTCTCTTTAAAATCAAAGGCCCTATATTATGTATATGTTTTTCAAATGACATTTGAATAAAAATGTAAAAGGCATCTAAAGAGATGAAGGGCACTTCTGGACTTGGAGAGAGCTCTCAGGTTTGATAATAACATTCTGAGTAATCTAAATTCATACCTATTATCACTTAGGTGAACACTGATGCTGCCACTGGATCTTATACAAATATTCAGATTTTTGTTTTCCTCGTCATTCTGAAGGTTATCTCCCTGGTCGCTCTGAAAAATCAGGTGACAACCATTTCCCATGATGCTTTAAGGGCTGTCAAACTGTCCATCAAGCTGTCACCTGACCAATCGTTCCCATGGTTCTTTTAGACTTCCAGTATGATAAATTGAAAGGCACTATTATCTGTCTGTTGTGAAGAGGAACTGTTTGGGCTTTGATAAGATATCACTACTCCCAGGTGAGAGGCGGCTGACAGCACATCAAGGCAAAACAACACGTAGAAACACTGAACAGGGGAGCACAGGTTTACAAACATCTGTTGTCATTATTTATTACTTTTCTTTGGGCTTAAGTTTCTGACTCATTCTCAGATAATTCAAGAACAGATATTTTGCTTTCCAGCTTGCAAATAACAGTTGCTGCTCTTTTTATCTTGGGAGAAAAATCTTAAAATTGAAAACACATCCGCCTACCTTTTAGATTCAGGGCACACAGATGTTCCACCTTATAACCAACAAGTTCTGTGTTCCTGCTGATGTCATCATTTACCTTTTTAAAGAACGTATTTGAGGATAACTATATTTAACTATAATAAATATTTGATTTTGAGGGGCTAAATAATAAAATTAATCACCTAGGTCTTGGAGGTCATTCATTAATGTCCCAACATGCAAATAGCATGAACTAGTTTAAGTGTCAGCACATATTAGTTAATTTACATTTTAGTATTAATGATAAGGTGAATAATTCCAACATTTCACGAGAAATAAGGTTTGTGATTTATTATTACCAGCTTCACTTTTTAATTTTTCTGAAAGATGCTAACGAAAATCTAAAAACTTGAATTTATACACAAGAGACATGAATAGAGGGAAGGACATTGCCCTCAATGGATCAATCCCGTCATTAGGATTAGGATAAGAAAACTGTAAAGGCAGGGGGAGGTTGTGAGGTAAAGGCTTTCTGAAGAAATCTTTCTGGGAAGTGGGACTAGTTTATTAGAGCTACAGAAACAATTTTACATTTGGGATTTAATTTTTAGGCTTAAATATCCAAAATGGTGCCAAAAGAAACTTATTAAAAGGTACTAAAAACTGGATACTTGAATCCTTACTACATGTAAATGTAATTTTATTCTTTAACTTCAGATGTTACTCTCTCTCTCTTTTTTTTTTTTTTTGTAATTTTTCCTTTTTCTTTTTTTTCCCTGTTACTTAAGTGACATGTGATGACAGGTTTTCTATGTGCTCTGTGCCCTCACATACTATCTTTACAGAAATACCAGAACAGGACCCTTTGGGGATCACTCAGCAAGGATAATCTGTTGTTATTTATTGTGGAATAAAAGTACTGTAGTTGGTTGCTAACATCACCATCTTGTGTACAAATATTTTTTTGCATGCAGTTTCCTAATGTCATTAAGGAGTATTGTAATGTCATTACATAGTAATGTAGCACTTCGATTAGAGACATTTAAATAATTTTGTAATTCAAAATCTGAAAAAATAAACTATGGTTTATTTTTAGTCCTTTGTAATTATTTAACCACCTAACACTCTTCTTCACTCATATAAGAAGCAAAAAGACCCCAGAGTCTTCAAGAACTGAGAATTTGTCAAAATATTCTCTAAAACAATGGCCAAGGAATTCAGAGTAAAAAGGAAAAGAAAGAATTAAGTTTCCTGAATAGTCATAATAATACCAAAAGTTCATGCATCCAAGTGCCTACAATATCTATTGGTGTAAATAATTTCAACAATTTTTCTCCCTAACCATTTTTAGCTCACCCAATAGGCTAAGATTGGAAATTATTACTTACTTGAAAGTATCATTTTGGTCTCTATCCAAAGATGAGGGGAACCTCTTGATGAGGTTCTGAATATAAAAATTCTTTTTCTAGTGGCTTCTGGCATGTCAGAATCCCATAGCAAGTTTTTAAATTTTCAACAGTCCTTGCAGATCAATGAAGTTAAGTTGACTGGACTCCATTACTTTTACAAAAGGACATAATTTGTGGTCTAATGAAGGAGGTAGTGGCTAGAGAGGAAAAGACCAGAATATTCAATAAATTCAGTGTATGTCTCAAAGGAGACAAACAAACATGCTCCCTGTTAGTCTTTCTCTCATAATAGGACTTCCAACAGATTTTTAGAGAAAAACTATTTCACATTTGGATTTTAGTGTTACTTCTTTCATAACTTCTCAATCTCTCTATCTCTAAGTGACCTTTTATTATTATGATTTCTTACTTCATGTAGTAACTAGAGTTGTTATAAGTCACTGCAAGTAGCATCCAGTGCTTTTTTCACTTCTAGAGTTTTCCTATATAGTTTGATTATATGGTAAAAACTGTAAAAAGCTGGGGTGCCTGGGTGACTCTGTCTGTTAAGCGGCTGCCTCCGGCTCAGGNCGTTAAGCGGTGCCTGGGTGACTCTGTCTGTTAAGCGGCTGCCTCCGGCTCAGGTCATGATCCCAGGGTCCTGGGATCAAGACCCACATGGGGTTCCTTGATCAGTGGGAAGTCTGCTTCTCCCTCTGCCACTCTGTCCACCACCCACTCATGCTCCCACATGTGCATGCACTCTCTCTCTCAAATAAACAAAATCTTAAAAACCTTTAAAACTGAACATAATAAGAAAAAATAGCTCAAAAGCAAAAAAACAAAACAAAATGATACAAAAACAAAACAAAACAAAAAAACCAACCAACCAAACAAAAAACGTTCCTAAAGATCCAAGGCAAAATATAACAATCTAAATTTGGTGTGTATGTATGTGTCTTCCTGTCTGTCTGTGAGAAACGTGGGCATTTTCAAATGGAAGTTCACTTGACAAGTGTAAGAAATCCTGCCATGTTAACTAGTGATTACTTTTCTTCTAATTTTGACTTTAACAGGCTCCTCTATCAAGAGACTAAGAAAATCTTGAAAAGGAAGGTAGCTTCGACCAGATGAATTTGGGGGTATTTTTACAATGATAATTTTTCTGATTAATTTAGCAGCAAAATCACAGAGCAAGGCTAGATTTCAATTCCTCTTATAAAAACTTCCTGTCAAATCTTTTAGCTCTGGCTTCTGACTAATGATACCTGAGAGGGCTGTTACAAGGAGATGGATTAGCTCAAGATTATTTCTCATGATTTTTTTCTAGACTGCAATCGTGTTAACATTATATTCATTGACAATTTCATGGTTTCCAAGGTCCAAAAATGACTTCTTTTGTGTCAACGACTACATTATGAGGGAGGTAAGGAAGGTACCCAAGTTCATAGATGGGCAAACTGAGGATTGGAGGCATGACAGAGAAAGGCTCACGATCCCGTAGATGTTAGGAGCAGAGCCTGAGAAGAACTCAGGTTTTCTGATTCTTAAAGTTATATCCTCTACCCTCACACTGCTCTTGTCTTGTTCCCCAAAATACGTTAAAAGTGTAGATATTAGAGGGTAAGGCCATTTTGTAGGTGTTTTACCCATGTTTGGTGGAAGTTTCTCTATGTAGCATTCTAGTGCTGGGAAGTCATCTGGTACCATGCTGTCAAACATGAAGTAGGGTTCCTGCTTACTTATTCCTTAGGTTCTTAGAATCAGACACAGTCATTATGGTAGGCTGTTTCATTTAGTTCTGACGACAAGCCAATGTGTGCACATTTATATGCATGGTAAATATGTAGAACTTGTGAGATATCTCATGATTTTAAAAAATAGGAAATAAGTTTTTTGAAAATGTTCCTACAAGGAATAAAAATCCATAGAAACTTTCTGATTTTACTGAATATTAAACAAATGTTTCAAGCACTGATGTTTAAAAGAGGCCAACCACTAATCTTTAAAGGGAGAAAATGAACTTGCAAAAGCTTCAGATGTTTGGATGTTTTCCTTTTATGTTGTATCTACTTAGGTCAAGCAATGGGAATCAAATGAAACTGAACTGGATAAAACTCTAATGTAAAACCGAGATTCATTAAACTGTTCACCTTTTTTGACTGGTTACTTGTATATGTAAAAAGCTCCAAAAGAAATGAAAGACGTTGTTGCCATATTCTAATAAAGGTGATTTTTTGAGACTACAAAAATAGAACAAAATAGCATGTATATCTCTCTCTTTTTTTAAGATTTTATTTATTCATTTGACAGAGAGAGAGAGAGACAGCCAGCGAGAGGGGGAACACAAGCGGGGGAGCGGGAGAAGAAGAGGCAGGCTCCCAGAGGAGGAGCCCGATGTGGGGCTCGATCCCAGGACTCCGGGATCATGCCCTGAGCTGAAGGCAGACACTTAACGACTGAGCCACCCAGGCGCCCCAGCATGTATATCTCTTAAATCTCATTTTAATTTTTTAACTTACACAGAAGAATAAATTAATATTACTAATGGAAATCACTTAACAATTTCTTACTTTCCCCAAAAGATTCAGATAATGAAACAGATTTTCTGTAGGACAAAATACAGCTAAGTGGTCTCTTTGGCAAGTGCTCGAACTTACTTCTATGCTTGAGACATTAAGAAAATGTCACTTGAATAAAGATGAAATTGACCAAACTCAACACTACCTAGGAAAGAAAGAAGTAAACACTGGAATTGATCTAAGCTAACTTTACATCCCAAACTCAGAATCATAACAATAAAGTTCTTTACATGAGCAACTTTGTGAACTGAAAAAAGGGGCTGTCTAATTTCTTCCCATGCATCAAGCTAAAGAAATGAAGGGAGGAAATCATTCTTCTCTGTTGGCCTCCTGTGTAAAATATCTTTTCTTATCATTCCATCTCATCATATCTTTCTGCAGTTTGAATTACCCTCTTTCCCTCAGACTGGTAAGGCAGTGAAAGGATGTTTGTTCTGCTAATTAACTTTATTACCCTGATAACTCCCTGCAGCCTTTTACGAAAACAATTACCGTTACTCCTTTCCCCCCCCAACTGGCAAAAAAAAAAAAAAAAAAAAAAAAAAAAAAAAAAAAAAAAAAAGAAAAGAAAAAAAAGAAAAAAAAGGAAAAAGAAAAAAAAAAAAAGACTATTAATTAGAAACGAGGCCCAGGTCCCTGCCATGTTATCCTGCCACGTTCCCAGGCCCTCGAGCAGGATAGCATTACATTGTCAGTAGTAATTTAGCTCTCATCTGTCTCTGCTAATTATTGTCACATTCATCAAATTCATCAACAAAAGTGCTCTCAGAAGGATTGCATATTTGCAGTTAATACAGCATAAACTGGTATTACCCATCACCACATTTGTGATGATGAGAGGGACACAACTTATTCATCCCTAATTAGAGCAAGCTGGGTAATTAATTATGCATTCCGCCTTATTACTTCTGAGTTCCCAGATATTGTTTGTCTAAAAAGGGGGAGAAAGCAGGAGAGAGAAGCCTGAAAATGCAAAAAAAAAAAAAAGGGTGATGTGTTTTGTCACATGCGCTATGCCATAATTCCCACCTGACAAACTAGCTGAATCAGTGGAAAATTGCGAGTTGTCAGCAGCAGAATAAACTGCCGTAATAGCTGATTAATGATCAGCACCTGTGACAGGTGCTGTACGGGACTGTAAACTTGGTTTGATTAACAGTCACTGGACGAATAAATATTAGTGACAGTCAGCGGAGAGCAAGTTTGCTTGTTTTCTTCCCTGTTAACAAATCGCACACATTAAAGTTATTGATATTTCTGTCTGAGACACTCTATTTTTTTGTAGTTATCTGGCAACATTGGCAGTGAGTTATAATAGATTGTTTTTGTTCTGTTATTTTATTTCAGAACTAAAATTGTATTTTGACAAAATGACCTGTATGGGTTTAAATCTACCAGGTGTGGAAGAAAAGACTAAAAAATGACAGGATTCACACTTGCTTTAATTTATGCTCACCTGCTAGTAATCTGTGTGTGTACATATACACATACACACATTTATGCATTGTATCCGCTTACATGTATGTACAATAACTATTAAGGAACGTTCGTAACTAAAAAAACACAGACATTCACTTAGGGTGTGTGATGTTACTTATGTAAAAAAATTAATTGATTTTTTTTCCAAAGCTGAATATTTCCCCTAAAAACACTGGCAGTGTGAATTCTCTCAACCATGTGTCTGAATTCCAAACTGAAGAGACCACCTTCTGAGGCAGATTCAAAACTGCTGCCAGTTTGATTGCTTTTCCTGAATTGCCCAGTTACAAACAGATGGGTCAGAGGGTGACACCTCTTTGAGCTGACTATTAACCAAGAATCAAATTATATGCATAGACGAGCAAAGTGTGAATGATGGGAAGAACCCATTCCCTCTCTCTCTTTCTCCTCTCTTGCTGTCCTTTAGGTCATACTAAAGGAAACCATTTGACTTCACTGTAGTTTTGGCTTGTATAGAGAATGGCTAGGATCGTTTTGGAATCCTGAAGATCTACTTTCAAAGTTTGGCCCTGCTGACTAGCTGTGTGAGTTTGGTTAAGTTACTTAATCTAATTTTCAGTTTCCCAACATAAAATGGGAGCATTTCCAACCTATGGCATAGTGTTACTGTGGGGATTAAATGAGATAACTTGTGTGTCGCAAGGTGCCCAGCAGAGAAAGTGCTGAATGATTATTAACACAGCTGCTTGAAATTTGAGTAGTCAAGTTACCTTCAGTTTCTGTTTCCCATTATAAAATGTTTTAAGAATGGCTAATTACCTTTTTTCCTTTACACACTTTAAAATGAACAAGACAACACTTAATGCTCACTTATCTTTGACTGAAAACCAGAAAAGATGAGTGATGTCCAGGGTAGTAGATACTCCAAGGCGCTACTCTGAGTTACTTAGCTGTTTTTCAGCAGCACGCAAGTTGGATTGGATGGGGTGGGGTAGAGGCTCCAAGGCAGCCTATTTCCCTCCACATCTCCATAAGAATGTCTTCAGAGACTTCTGGGGTGATGGTAGAGACAGATCTGTGTAATGTTTATTTAGCACAGTCTCATATTCTGGTAGAATTGAAATAGTAGAAAACCAAGCACGGAAAACAAAACCAAAAATAACATCAAAGCAAGTGCATTTTGATAATTTAGTATATATTTACTTTGATATTAATCATCTCACAGAGAATAAAAGTGATGAAAGAACACAAAGGTAGTATGGTGCAATTATAGTTGTTTTTTTTTTAAGATTTTATTTATTTATTTGACAGAGATAGAGACAGCCAGCGAGAGAGGGAACACAAGCAGGGGGAGTGGGAGAGGAAGAAGCAGGCTCATAGCAGAAGAGCCCGATGTGGGGCTCGATCCCAGAATGCCGGGATCACGTCCTGAGCCGAAGGCAGCCGCTCAACCGCTGTGCCACCCAGGCGCCCCACAATTATAGTTTTTGAAACAGTGTTGAGAAGTAATAAAAATGCCATATTTCAGAGCACCTGGGTGGCTCAGTCAGTTAAGCATCTGTCTTTGGCTCAGGTCATGATCTCAGGGTCCTGGGATGGAGCCCTGGGTCAGGCTCCCTGTGGGGAGTCTGCTTCTCTCTCTCTCTCCCCCTGCCCCTTCCCACTGCTCGTAGTCTCTAGCTCACTCTCTCAAATAAATAAATAAATAAATAAATACATAAAGTCTTTAAAAAAACTGCCATATTTCTAGGACATTAGGGAATACATACCTACTAGATCACATTTAATCAATATCTAAAGCCAATTTATTTAGATAAAAAGAAACGAAAATAAAGGAGGCTTACAGCTTTAGTTGTATCTATACCTATCCTAAGAACATTCAGGAAGTAGTTTTCATGAAGAGTCAGGATGATTTTTTTTCTTTTAATAGTGTACCCAATTCACTTTTAAATATTAAAAGAGTGTCTTGTAGAACTTTCAGAAAAAATAGCGAAGTTTAATAGTAAAGTAGATCGCCCTTGTTTGGTCATCACCAAAGCGGTTGCTTTCAACCACCACATACTGGAATAACCTGGGAGAATTTTTTTTTTTTAAATAAAGATATCAGGACTCACCACTAGATTCTCATTTTATTGGTCTTGGGTGCCGTGTGGGCACTGCAATGTTTAAAAAGTCCCCCAGGTGATTCTGATATGTATCCAAGATTTAGAACTGGAGATAAATATACAAAATTAAAAATTTATGTAGTAAGATTTAATGTACAAAGTAAAAATTCTGAGGAGAGAAGTAATAATTATGAAATGGATGTCTGGAAATTGAAGTACATCACATGTAGGAGCTTTAGAGTTATCTGAAGTTACTACTGAAAGAATCATGATTGAAATACTTTTTTCTTAGTTAATCCAATCAGAGAGAAAAATATCTAATAATTCAAACAGTAAGAATGATATCCTGAATTTGCCAACTCACCTCATATCACTAATTAGAATTGCAGGGTCAATTGCCTTATCTCATTGGAAAAAAAACCCATCGAAGGTGGCGAGACCATTTCTATGGCTGACTGATGAACTAGATGGTGGCAGGGCTGACTGGTGATCGTGTCGATATCCTGCTGCAAATGGTGACAGAAAATTAAGAGACCAGACTATTCCCACCATTTGGCACATATAAACATGGCTTAAAAATCAGGTAATAGGCACTCTATGCCTCCTTCTGTCTTCACTTTGTTATGGGTGCTTTGATCACTCTTGTTGCGTATGAGTGCATGGTTGTAGGAGGGTTCATTGGTTTATCTCTTCCTCGTTGATTTTCATGGTCAGACGACCCAGGCAACCACATAAAATAAATTGGAAATTGCCTGTTTGACTAAAACACTGGTATTTCAGAGTATGAAACAGTTCCATTAGGGAGATAGCTCACTCTCTGTTCACTTCTGCACCCATGTTCTAGATTTCCTGTGTTTCGATAAAGTCTTAATTTAAAATTTTAATTATTAAAAAAACTGAATGGTATTTCATCAAGCTTGCTCAAAACAAACAAGTAATTCATCTCTGGACATTTGAAGATGAAAAGTCTCACTTGGCACAGGGGATTTTGAGGTGGGTCTACAGGGAATGCCTCACTTCACAGAACAACTTGATCCTACTGAATCTTCCATAGCCCAGAACAAGGGTGGGAAAGCTATGGCCAGTGGGAAAATCTGGCCTGCCACCTATTTTTGTAAGGCTTTGCAAGCTAGGAATGGTCTTTACATTTTTAAGTGATTGAAAAACATTAAAAAAAAATTTCATGACATGAAAATTACATGAAATTCAAATTTCAGGGTCTATACATAAATTTTTTGGAACACAGCCATGCTTATTTGTTTTCACATTGTCTATGGCTACTTTCTTATGAAAATGGCAGAGTTCAGTACTTGCAACAAAAACCGTCCATTTTGCAAAACTGAAATATTTGCTCTTTGTCCTTTCCAGAAAAAGTCTGAGTGTCCCTGCTCTACAGTAGTGTTTCTCAAAGTTTAATTTGCATACAAATGTGGGATCTTGTTAAAATACAGATTTGATACAGCATGTCTACAATACCTGAGATTTGATTCAGTATTTCTAATAGGCTCTCTGGTGATGCTGATGCTGCTGGTTTGAGGAACGTACTTTCAGAAGGAAGGCTGTAGCCAGGCCCCTCACTGTACAGATTCACAAGACTGATGACAGTCTGCTCAAGAGCAGATCTTTCAGGAATGGATTCATAGTGTTAACTAAGCTCACAAGATTTATGTAGAAACCTAGAAATCTAATTTATTAAATTGTTAATGAGAAATACCATAGGGACTAATCCAGAATCTTCTGTTCCTATAGACATGTTACCTGAGATGCCGAATTAGAGCAGAAGGACAAGAAGGGACAGGAAGCAGAAGGAGATAGTTCTGTGTTTGTTAGATTGCTCAAATAGAGGCTAATAGAGAGATTTGCTAGTTCACTGCTGTGGGCACCAGAGTAGTGGTTTTAAAATGTACCTGGGATTTGTTTTAATCAGATACAGTTAGACAGACAGACATGCAAGTGACTGTTGTGAAGGAAGGAGTTGTTATATTCACAGACCCCTAGAAATAGGAGGCACAGCATGCCATGTGGGGGGGCGGGGCGGGGGCACAGAGAGAAGTATCAGGTTGGTCAGGAGGCAGAGGAAGCAAGCGAAAAACATGTGCAAGAGCCTTTATTGTGGTTTTCCAGGGAAGGAACGGAAGAGGCAGGATAAGCAGGTTTAGGATTGGTTTGTTTTAATAACTTCAGCAGGCTCTGGGGTTCAGGCGCTATCTCTCACGTCTTGTACCTAGCCCTGGAGTGATTAGGGCAGGTGGATAGCAGCCCAGAGTGTAAAAGATAAGTAAAAGAGGGAGTTAGGGGTATGGGGTTTGATTAGATTGCTTTGCATAGGAAAGTGTAGTCTCCTTGAGTTGTCTGCTCCCTAGGAATTAGCTAGCTCTGGGAAGGGTCAGCAAGGCCCCAGATGCTGAGATGACAGGAGATACAGAAAATAAAAAAAGTATGATTAATAGTGGGTCCTTGGACCAGGGCACCTTTGGCTAGGATGGTTATGGGATGGACACTGCCTATACACACCCCTAAGATTGTTTGTTTTCTGTTTTTGTAGTTGACCAACCTCCTTTCTAATTGACACATTCTTCCTTCAGATCTGCTTATTCTTTTAGGTTATGGAGAAGTCCTTCTGGTCTGGGCATCCTTCAGCCTCTTTTAATTAATTTTGTGTTGGTTACCAAGTTCGACATAGCTCTAACCTATTGCATGTTAATTACCTAGTTTAACTCAGAAAACAATATTATTTTGCTCACTACCAAGTTGGAGATGGACACAATATAGTGCCCAATATAGACAATACCATATTTTATACAATAACTTCAACTTAATATGACTATTTATACACTCAAACTACAGAGCCCTCAATCTCTTCCAGAGGGTCACAAATTAGTGATGGTAACATTTAAGTGGTGGATCTGATTGGGGGTCATTTTTTATGATCACTGAGAGGATGGAGGTAACATTGTGATCATCTATAATCTTCTGTACATACCCGCTTTCTCCATAGAGATGCCTACAGGCCAGAGAGAGAGAGAAAGGTTGTAGCAGATGCCCTTTGTGCAAGCAACTGCAACATCTACAGGCTGATTTTGGGTGATCTTTCTGGGAGTCCTCCCCTAGCCACTCTAGCCAAGGAGAATTGCCAATGACGGCAGTAACTTCATTCCACCTCTCATTTTTATCACAAGGCAATTCCCTAATCTTGGTTCACTGTTTATTATTATCTCATAAAATTTTGCCATACTATTTTAAAGGATTTCCCTGCAAATTTCATTTTAAATATGTCACAACTCTAAAATTACTAGGAGTAGCATTGAGAGAACAAAATCTGTCTCCTCATACTAATTACTGTGTGACCATGATCAAATTACTTCTCTCTGGCCATCAGTTTCCTCATCAAAAATAGAATGATTTTAGATTACAGGACTTCCACAAACCCTTCCAGCTTTAAAACATTAAGCTCAACTGGAATGTTTCCTTAAAATATGCATAAAAATGGGTTTCTTTCTTTATTGCCCCACTCTTGGAATGTGCCATACGATAATCTGGACCTCCATTTGGCTTTTATTTCTTTTTTCTGGTGTTTCTATAACTTGTTTAAAAGTCTGTTTCCAATTTTCTTCATCAAAAAAGGTAAAAGGTTATGAAATTTGGGAGGCAGTTATCTTATTTGGCTTTGTATTCCCCAGATTTTGTATAAATGGTCCATCTGAAAGGTGTTGGTTGAATTACATTAATGTGGGAGTACCCTCAAACAAATTACTTTGGGGTAACGAAATCTGAAAAGGTTGAGAGCCTATAGCCTTGCACAATAAAGCAGGACTTTCACAAGCTAGTTGATTGGATGTGTGGTAATTGTTGGCATCATATTGCAGTAACTACAGTTTATAAAATTATAAAATAATTTTGTTTCTCTGGAAACACTGAAAGAGTAATTTGACTTTAAATTTCTTAATGGTCCATTGTATTTTTGATGATTGAAGTAATTTCTGATAGTTCCATAATTAGGTTCTATCTAAATCCTGTAAGGATCAAGGAAATTTTTTCATTGAGATTGGAATTTTCCCATTTTTCACGGCCTGTAGAAAGGAAGACTTCCATTCAGAGTAATGTCACTGCCATACCTATATATGCTTTGTGGGATTTAAAAAAAAATCTTCAGAAACATATTTTTCTCCTCTTAATGGACTTCCACTTATGTGCAATGATTTTGATCAGAAAACTAAAATGTAACAGCGGGTGGGAATGGGGGAGGCACTGAATATAGAATCGGTGCCAACAGATGCAAAAATGCCATGGAAATCTTTGGCCCAGAAATAATAGCTTACCAAAATACACACACACAGTTGTTGGACTCTTGAACAGATACACAGCCGTCTGTATAGACAACAGTGCTGTTGGCCAAGAGTCCCGGAGGCAGGCCAACCTCCCATCCAGATGCCACTGCCAGTGAGGAGCCATTTGGCATCTAGTTCTCTGGCTGCCAACCTTCTTTCCCATTCTCTGGCATGAATTTCCACAGGGGCTGCTCAAGGAAATTAAGACTCTGAAGACTTCTGTATTAATATGTTGTAACAACTCAGTGCCACAGGAGCTCTTTATGCTATTTGAATGTTTTATCCCTTGATTTTATTTTAAGTGTCAAAGAAACCTGACTTCTATGTATTTGCCTACAGATAAATGCAATTGCTTTGGAAATTAAGAATGATATATTTTGATTTCTGCATGGAGCCAGCTTTCCTTAATCCAGAAATACCCTGAGAATGTTTAAAGCACAAGCAATTTGAAGCGCACAGCAGAGAAAGAAAGAGAGAAAGGAAGGAAAGAAGGAGCAAAGGAAGGAAGAAGGAAAGAAAGAAAGAAAAGAGGAAAAAGAAATAAAGTGTACTGATCTTTTGGGAGAGTGAAAGCAATTCCTCACATCTCTTCAGCGCTAGCAAAGTGAACACTAAAAAATCTCCTACCGGTTGGAAGAATTCGATAAGCTCACTTTTTTTTTCAATGAGGATTGAATAGGTATCAATATATTTCCGTGAAAGTCTGCATGTGACACCAACTTCCCAGGGGGGGAAAATCAATGTGAGCACTGTCTTCTCACCTTGTAATCTCATCAAATTCCAATTTCTGCTTATGTGAGGTTGTACTTGGCACTGGCACCGTTTAATACGTCCCAGCCCTTCCAGGAGAAGCTTCCGTACACGCTGCCTGTGTATCCCCTCCCTCACACCAGTGGGGCAGGCAGCCAGACAGAACCTACTGAAAGAGCTGCTTTTTTTTCTGCAGCTACTTTAGAACAGCAAAGTTTTGAGATTCATCTGATCAAGGAGGAGAATTATCAGAGGATGGCATAATATCTGATGATTTTGATGAATTCAGAAACATGTCATACTTCAAATCACATATTTTAATTTGCACAACAAAGTACTTTTGATTTGAAGGTCTGTAGTGTCAAAATAAAACATTAAACTTCTATTTCATGCTTCAAGAGGAAAGGATAAGCAGGCGGTTGGGCTTACATGGCTTATCTTGGCTCTGCTCGCTAATTTTGCATAAATGGAACACGTGAACAGGGGAAATATTTTTTTGTGGGTGCTCCATATTCTTTCTCCAATTTGTCCACAAAACTACAATAAGCTCTTGAGGTTGACTTGTTAGAGTTTTAGTCACAAAATAGGTGACCTTAGCCATATAAGAAGCAATGTTTTCCCTGGATACCTTCAGTGGGGCTGCCATATTAACTTTACTTGAAGCAACATTAATTGCTCTCAGATCTCTAAGTATCATTGACATTGATAAATCATCCTCAGAGAGACATGAACAAATGAATCAAATGCACATCATTGCATTCAGGAAAGATAAACATTTTTACAACAAGGAATAATATATCAGGCAGCCTACTTATGTAATGCTGTGTCGCATAAAGATTTCTTGATGAGCCATACAAAACTATCCAGGTATAAGTTGCGTGGGTAATGCACAGAAGAGACAGCTTAATCATAGAAAAGCATGTGGCCAAGGTACACTGTAGAAAACAAAATATTTCATTCCTTTTTTTTTGACAAAAAAATCTATTCAGTATTAGTTAGCTGTGACTATTTGTTTCCCAAATGTACTTTAATATTAATAAAATCTTCTATTTTCCCATTGTATAAATGTGGTAAAATTGTTACTGACTATATCAAAGTGATGTTAAGATAAAGTTCTTCAATAATATATAAAAAATTGGCTGTATAGAAAAGTAACAGCCATACAGGGACGTCTGGGTGGCTCAGTAGGTTAAGCATCCAACTCTTGATTTCGGCTCAGTTCATGATGAACTGAGAGAGATTGAACCCATGTTGGGCTCCACATTTGGTGTGGCGCCTACTTGAGATTTTCTCTATCCCTCTCCCTCTGCTCCTCTCCTCCCAACTCCCACTCGTGCCCTCTCTAAAAAAAAAAAAAGAAGAAGAAGAAGAAAGAAAAAATAAAAGTAATAGGCACACAAACACGTAGAAAATGGCAATATTAGTTGTCTGATATCTCCTTAGGAATTTTCTAATTCACCAGAGGAAGCCTGTCGCACTTAGTCTGTATCTTCTTCGTCTTCTGCTTCTTTTTCTTAAAGATTTTATTTATCTACTTGACAGACAGAGAGCACAAGCAAGGGGAGCAGCAGGCAGAGGGAGAGGGAGAAGCAGGCTGACCCCCCAGGAGGGAGCCCGATGAGGAGCTAGATCCCAGGACACCAGGATCATGACCCCAGCAGAAGGCAGCTGCTTAACCGACTGAGCCATCCAGGTGCCCCTGTATTATCTTCTTTTATGATTTCACCTAACCATAGATTTTAGAAGAAAACCAACTGGTATTTTCTCTACATAATTCTCCACTTTCTGTTTCAAAGAAAGAGAACATGATTTATTTTTCTTTGGGAAGAGTAACCACTACGAAAAGCATCTTTCCCCTTTCTCAGTTGAGGAAAGGGGTGAAATTAACAGAAGGACATTCTTTTTCTACTCATTGCAGTAATCATAGAAAAGCTGCTCAATGCTCCCTTCTCTCTCTGCCTTTCTTTATCTGCCTTTGAGCACCAGCTTTCCCTTTATCCTACCGTGGACCATCTGTGTACTTATAGACATCTAGAAAGACATCAGCAGATCCCAGCAATGGCCACACACTGACCGGTCCTTCATCCCTGAATGAAAACTCCAGACTTTGCCAGGATTGCCAACAATCTTTCTCACAAACATGTCCTACCTGAGAGCCTTGCAATAAATTTCAAGTTGCCAGTGGCATGTGAGAGACCTGCAGTAATTACTTGGGTATGCATTTTTGCACTTTTTTTTTTTTTTAGATTTTATTTATTTATTTATTCGACAGAGACAGTCAGCGAGAGAGGGAACACAAGCAGAGGGAGTGGGAGAGGAAGAAGCAGGCTCATAGCAGAGGAGCCTGACGTGGGGCTCGATCCCATAATGCCGGGATCACGCCCTGAGCCGAAGGCAGACGCTTAACCGCTGTGCCACCCAGGCGCCCCGCATTTTTGCACTTTTGTCCGAACATATACAACGGCATTTTCAATTATGTTGTACAAACACTAATTTTGAGGAATGCTAACAACAACAATTTTAGCTAAATTTGGTAAGCACTTAGTATGTGCTTTACATGCATTTTCTCATCCAATGCTCACAGGTGGTATTAGCATTATTTCCATTTTATGGATGAGGAAAGTGAGGATTTGAGAAGTGGTGTGACCTGGCTAAGCAGTGGAACTGGAATTTGAAGCAGTCTGACACCTGAGCTCACAACCTTACACAGTACAGCATAACTGTTAGGTAAAAAATGGATGTTGGGGTCAATGAATTTGGAAATGCAGAGGTAAACTAAATTTAAAAACTTCTTTCCTGCACACTTTCTCAGTCTTTAATATGCCAGTGGACATTGACTCTCTCAGGTGAAATACAACATGCAGTATTTCCTAAACTTACTGAACTCCATCGATCGCTCAAGTACTTGGAGCATGAATGTCTAGTTTCAGATGCCGGTTTTGCCACTCGCTATGTTTGTAGCCCTGGGCAAGTGATTTAACCTCTTAAGCAAGTTACTTACTCATCAAAAGATTTAATTATATTTAGCAAGTTGTACCTACCAAGACAGAAGAATGGCCAACATGTTTCTGAGTAAGTTTTCAGAAAGAGTTGAAAAAAGAATTTTTCATTAACATTCAGTTAATGAGAAATGTTTAACTAACCAGAGTATCTTTTTTTTTTAATGGTTGTATTAATCAGCGTTTGACTTTCTCCTGAGACTTTCCTGATTTAAAGTTATATTATACCTTTGAAAATTTTTCAGGTATTTACATTAAAAAAAGGTAATATTAATTATGATCATGTTCTCAGTAATTAGTGCTTTTTATAGTAATAATTTCTCTGGATGTTTGTATTATTTACTCTAGTTACCTTTTCATAATATTAAATATGGGTTTTAAAAGTGATATCTATCATCTATCTATATGTCTATCTATATCTATATCTATATCTATATCTATCTATCTAATCTATCATCTATCTATCTATCTATCATCTATCTATCTATATAAAAGAGTAGGGCAGAGTTCCCTAAACGTTCTTGGTATTTTTTTCACAGTGCCCCTAAGCCAAAGGAAATACTGAATAGTCTCATTTATTAGGCAGTAAGGGTCCAAAGAACTTAATAAATATTTATGTCTTAACAACTTAGTAGCCTTTGCAAAAATAACACACACAAATTGAAAGAAAAAATATTTTTATTTTATTCCTAAGTAATCACAATTACTTACTAATGGGATGTGTGCACCTGTTAGCTCCTGCAAACCCTTCAATCCTTGGAATCAGAATGGTTCTCACTTCTCTTTTTTTTATTATTTTTATTTTTTTAATTTAAATTTTAGATAGTTAACATACAGTGCAATATTGGTTACTGGAGTAGAATTCAGTACTCCATAACTTACATACAACCGCTGGTGCTCATCATAACAAGTGCCCCTCTTAAATACCCATCACTCATCTAGCCCATCCCCCACCCACCTCCCTCCATCAGCCCTCAGTTTGTTTTCTATCATTAAAAGTCTCTTATGGCTTATATCCCTCTCTCCTTTTTTTCTTTTCCCCCTTCCCATATGTTCATCTGTTCTCCTTCTTAAATTCTACGTATGAGTGGGATCATATGGTATTTGTCTTTCTCTGACTTAACTTATTTCACTTAGCATAACACACTCTAGTTCCATCCACATCATTGCAAATGGCAAGATTTCATTCTTTTTGATGGCTGAATAGTGTTCCATTGAATATATACACCACATCTTCTTTATCCATTCATCAGTCAGTGGACATGTGGGCCCTTCCCATAGTTTGACTATTGTTGATAATGCTACTATAAACATCAGGGTACGTGCATCCCTTCAAATTGGTATTTTTGTATCCTTTGGGTAAATACCTAGTAGTGAACTTGCTGGAAAATAGGGTAGTTCTATTTTTAACATTTTGAGGAACCTCCAGACTGTTCTCCAGAGTGAATGCACAAGTTTGCATTCCCACCAACAGTGCGAGAGTGTTCCCCTTTCTCTGAGTCCTCGCCAACACCTGTTGTTTCCTGTGTTGTTAATTTTAGCCACTATGACAGTAATATGATGGTATCTCATTATGGTTTTGATTTGTATTTCCCTGATGATTAATAAGGTTGAGCATCTTTTCATGGGTCTGTTAGTCATCTGGATGTCTTTCTTGGAAAAATGTCTATTCATGTCTTCTGCTCATTTCTTAACTGGGTTATTTTTTTGGGGGGTGTTGAGTTTGATAAGTTCTTTGTAGATGCTGGATACTAACCCTTTGTCAAATATGTTGTTTGCAAATATCTTTTCCCATTCTGTAGGCTACCTTTTATTTTTGTGGATTGTTTTTTTGCTGTGCAGAAGCTTTTTATCTTGATGAAGTCCCAATTGTTCATTTTTGCTTTTGTTTCCATTGCCTGTGGTGATGTGTCTAGTAAGTTGCTATAGCTGAGGTCAAAGAGGTTTCTGCCTGTGTTCTCCTCTAGAATTTTGATGGTTTCCTGTCTCACATTAAGGTTTTTCTTTCATTTTGAATTTATTTTTGTGTATGGTGTAAGAAAGCAGTCCAGTTTCATTCTTCTGCATGTGGCTGTCCAGTTTTCCCAACACCATTTGTTGAAGAGACTATCTTTTTTCCATCGGATATTCTTTCCTGCTTTGTTGAAGATTAGTTGACCATAGAGTTGTGGGTCCATTTCTGGGTTCTCTATTCTGTTTCATTGATTTATGTGTCCGTTCTTGTGCCAGTACCATACTGTCTTAATGATTACAGCTTTGTAATAGAGCTTGAAGTCTGGAATTGTGATGCCACCAGCTTTGGCCTTCTTTTTCAACATTCCTTTGACTATTCTTCTCTGGTTCCTAAAACAAATTTTAGGATTATTTGTGGCAGCTCTGTGAAAAAAGGTTGATAATATTTTGATAACGATTGCATTGAACGTATAGATTGCTCCAGGTAGCATAGACATTTTAACAACACTTGTTCTTCCAATCCATGAGCATCAAACATTCTTCCATTTCTTTGTGTACTCTTCAAGTTCTTTCATAAGCGTGCTATCGTTTTCAGAGTATAGATCTTTTACTTCTTTAGTTAGGTTTATTCCTAGGTATCTTACTGTTTTTGGTGCAATTGCAAATAGGATCGATTCCTTGATTTGCTTTTCTGCTGCTTCATTATTGGTGTATAGAAATGCAACAGATTTCTGCACACTGAATTTATATCCTGCGACTTTGCTCAATTAATGTATGAGTTCTAGCAACTTTTTGCAGAGTCTTTTGGTTTTTACATAGAGTATCATGTCATCTGCAAATAGTGAAAGTTTGATTTCTCCCTTGCCAATTTGGATGCCTTTTATTTCTTTTTGCTGTCGGATTGCTGAGGCTAAGACTTCCAGTACTATGTTAAATAGTAATGGGGTTCTCACTTTTCTTATTACCCGTTCCACATTGATTTTAGTATGGTATTTGCTTTTTATCAAAGCAATCACAGAAAACTCAGCTTTGCAAAGATATGAGACCCCCAAATGGCATGTAGGACAATCTAATGTTGAAGCTGCAGACCACCTAGAACTGGATGTTTGCACAGTGTCTGTATTTCCTTCAAAAACATAAAGTATCCTACAGTACTCCCTGTGAGTTCACTATAGCGCCCTGGGATACCTCTACACACAGTTTGGGAATTGGGGGATTAAGGTACTATATATGATATCTTATCTTTTAACATAAGAGTATTTAAGTATTTAAAGTGTATTATTTATATGCATCTGTATATGTTTGTGAGAGAGAAACCCTGTTATTTAAAACTCAAACTGTAGCCTTTTCTCTTTTCTAAGAGAGGTGGCCTAATTCATATGAGGAGAGCAAAACATCTCTATGCTATTCTTTTCCTTTTTGGTGGAGGGAAGTAGGAAGGGAAAGACCCAACACAAGAATGAGTCTGTTGATGTGCAATGGGACACCAGGACCTAGTTTAGAATAGACTAAAAAGAACTGAACTGCTCTGCATAATAAAGCAGTTAGTGGAGTGAAAGTAAGAGGGGGGTATGCAACATGATAGGAAACTACACCTCCAATCAGCACAAATGGCTGAGCAGATTTTTTTAAGAATAGTGAAATCTGATAGTCTACTTTGTTATGTTACTGGGTTATGAACCCTAACCATTTCCCCAAAGCTTCAGTGTAGTTTGTTCCACATACATGCCTTCTGTGATTGGTATTTTGGTGGAAATCAAAGAGGACTGAGGTTTACCCTTGGATCAGCCCAGAAGAGAATATAGGAAGTGGTGATGTATGAGTGACATTGAGAACTGTGGAGAAAGGCTCTCAAAGTCAGAAGTGACCATAACAACCAAGTCACCAGGGTACCCAGAAAGCTTGGGTAGGAGGATGGGAGGCTGACTTAAGGCTTGGTGGGTCATGAGACACTGATCAAGGGCCACACCCTGAGGATAGAGGGAAGAAGTCATCAGTGTAGAAACTGGAGTTCTGCAGATAATATCGACCTAGGGGAAGAGCTGAGAGTAGAAACTAAAGTATTTTTGGCAAGTCAGGAGACTCAGTCCCAGATGGAGGGCCAATACAAATGTGTAGTCTGGATCCATAGGCAGAAGTGGCATCAATTATAACCTAAGAAAGCAGAACTGTTCAGGCTAGCAGCAAAGATTTTATACCAGATACTTGAGAGAATCAGTGATCCCTTCCTTTGACTCAGCCTAATTTTGGTCCTGCCAGAGAAACAATGGTCCAGAAATTTCACTACAACAAGAGACCCAGACACTAAGCAAAGAGTTGCTATATGTCACAGTTATTCTCTACTCAAGACACTACTATATCCAAAACTCTCCCTGAATTAAAAAAAAAAAATACACAGAAAACTAGGAAGTGAAGGCAACTTCCTCAACATGATAAAGGGCATTAATGAAAACACCCACGGCTAAAATAGTTAGTGGTAAAAGAATAAAAGTTTTCCCCCTAAAGTCATGAACAAAATAAGAATACCCTGCTACTCAACATTGTATTCGAAGTTCTAGCCAGAGAAATTAGACAAGCAAAAAGAAATTTAATGAGCAAAAGAAAGTAAATCTATCTCCATTCGCAGAGGATAGGATCCCTTGTATAGAAAATTCCCAAAATACAAAAGAAAACTACTACAGCTAATAGACAAATTTGGCAAGTTGCAGAATACAAGATCAACCAACAAAAATTAGTTGTCTTTGTATATGACAAAAATTAACAATCTGAAAAGAAAATTAAGAAGGAAATTCCATTTACAATAGTACCTAAAAAAATAAAAGACCTAGCAATAAATTTAACCAAAGAGTGAAAGACTTGTACACTGAAAACTACAAAGCATTGCTGGAAGAAATTAAAGAAGATCTAACTAAATGGAAAAACATCCCATGTTCATGGATAGAAAGCCTTAACATTGTTAAGATGTTCATACTATTCAAAACGATTTACAGATTCCATGCCATTCCAATAAAAATTCGAACAGACTTTTCTTCCCCAGAAATGGGATAGCCATTCTCAAGACCCAGAATAGCAAAAACAATCTGGAAAAGGAAGAACAAAGTCAGCCTCACACAAAAGAAATTTGAACCCTGATATACTGCTGGTAAGAACGTAAACTAGTGTAGCCACTGTGGAAAACAGTTTAAAAGTTTCCTCGAAAAGCTAAACCGTATCACACAGCAATTCAGTTCCTAGGTATCCAGTTATATACCCAAAGAACTGAAAATAGGATTCAAAGAGATACTGGTATGCATTGCAGTATTATTAACAATAGCCAAATGGCTGAAACACCCAAGTGTCTGTCAACAGATGAATGGATAAACAAAATATGGTATATACATTCAATGGAATATTATTTGGTCATAAAGCAGAATAAAGTTCTGATATATACTACAACATGGATTAAACTTGAAGACATTATGCTGAATGAAATAAACTAGACATAAAAGTACAAACATTGTATGATTCCACTTATGAGAAATATCTAGAATAGGCAAATTTATAGAGACAGGAAGTAGAATAAAAGTTACAAAGGGCTGGGGGAGGGGAAGAGGAGAAAATAGGGAGTTAGTGCTTAATGGGAAGAGGTTTTAGTTGGGGTGATGAAAAGTTTTGGAAATAGATAGTAGTGATGGTTACATAACACTGTGAATGTAATGTCAATGAATTATATACTTAAAAATAGTTAAAACTGCATTGTCTGACCCCCTTGCTCCATCTCTCTCCTACAGAGCTCACACACTGGCACACCTAGATCCTATCTTATTGGCTCCAAAGTCCCTTCATTTCAACTTCCAGGTCCCAGGTAACCAGATCTCCTACATCACAATCTGTTCAAAGGAATCCTTGATCAAACTCTTTTATAGAGCCCCCTGGGGAAAAAATAAGGAAAACAATATATGATGATGGTCAGTATTTTTAAGGAAGTCATACCAATTTCCATGTTCATATCCCTCAAAAAGAAAAAAATTCACACTATTGAATTCATGGGAAGGACAATGAGAATTTACCATATGCCAGAAGATGTTTTAGGTATTTCAATTGTATCAAGTTATTTAATGCTCACAATAACTTCGTCTTAGCTAGGTACTACCATAATGCCCACCCTGGAGATTAAAATAAAACAAACTGAAGCAAGGAGAGGTCAAGTAACTTGCCCAAGAGTCTACAGCAAGTCACAGAGTTTAAATGCCAGAAGTCTGGTCCAAAATCCACACTACTTACCTGGCATTACTCTCCCTTTCACAACTAACAAGAAGGGCCTCTATTGGTGGAGAGAAGTGGCGCCAAACCATTGCCTCCAAAGCATGATCCAAAAGACACTGGCCCCTCAACATGTTTCATGGCAAAACAAGGGTTCACTGGTGAAATGCTGAACATTATATTCCCTTCTTCCCCACACCCACTGCAGAGCCACAGTAAGTACTGGTATAAAGGCTCTAATAAATTTTGTCTTCAATAAATCTTTTTATAATTTGTTTCACCCAGCACAGGAGCTTTATTTGTATAATACGTTATTACTCTTGCTCAGACTCAGTACTATATAAACTGTATTTGGGAAAATGTCACATTAAGATATAAAAATGCTGCCGTAATAACTAGCCATGTTACAAAAATAACTGTTGCTAATGGTTTCCTTGACTAATGTAAACTTGCAAGTTTACTTTTGAGAAATCATATGTAATTAGCAAGGCAAACCCATTATTTAGATTTGGTGAAATGGGCCTTAAAGTTAAAACCTTACACTGTGCCTTGATCAGAGAAGTATTATTCAAATGAAATTTTTCTTTTTTTCCAGGTTATGGAGATCTCTCTTCTATCTTCTTTGATTTTATTTTGCTTTCCCTATATTTTTCTGGCCTTATGCTGGTTTATATTGGCTTTGGTCACTTTCTTATTTCAGGAATTTTTACTCTTTATTATTTTTGGACTCTGCTAATGAACTTTCTCAAATTCACTTAAAGGAGCAAATCTTCATCAATTGAAAATCATGAGAGTTTGTTCTTTCCAATACAGAAAATATGAGAGATGACTTGTCTTATTAAAAACATGTAGTGAGTCTGTGCTCTATGACATGCTGTCATGATGTAGGAGAGGGGGATAGAACTTTCCATCTTGGCTAAAAGAGTCATATCTGAATTGGGTGTCGAATTGAAATGAATTTCCTCAAATGGCCAGAAACATAAACATTGCAAAACACTCCATCCTCTGTACTACCCCTCGCCCACATATTCTTCTGTTCATTTTTTCAGAATGTATCTTCTTAAACTCACTTTATTCTGCAGGTGTAGCCTTTTACACTGCTTTCCATATAACTAATATTACTAGTGGTTAACATGTGATAGTTTCTTTCTTAATTATGTGATAATTTTATCTCTCCACTAATGCTCTGACAGCTTTATTACTGCCAAAATCAATATTTCTTTACAAAAATGAATTTAAGAGACACAAGTCCAGGAGTGAAAATAAAATGATGACAGATCCCACAAGCTACAGAAATGAATCAGTCTCATTTTTTCATAAGTGAATTTTTTTGTTTTGAGATGGTGGAATTTTTCAGGACCATGCACACCTCCATATTTCTTTAGTATGTTCACTTATATGGGCAGAGTTGAGCCCTGCCATAGCCTAAACTGGGATTTCCTATAAAGCAGTTATATGCTATGTGTCCTTGTGTATGTACCTAGGTGTTTATGTGTTTATAAAATGCAATAATTTTTAAAGGTAAATCAGTGAGGACCATCACCCATAAATCCACCAACATAAAATAACCAATATTAATACTTCGGTGACTCTCTTTTCAGTATTATTTCAACCATGCCCTTGTCAGCATTGGGTGTAGTATTAAACTTCTTGTTGCTGTTGTTAACTTTACAAGTTAAACATTTTCCCTCTTTTTTTTTTTTTTAAAGATTTTATTTATTTATTCGACAGAGATAGAACAGCCAGTAAGAGAGGGAACACAAGCAGGGGGAGTGGGAGAGGAAGAAGCAGGCTCACAGCGGAAGAGCCCGATGTGGGGCTCTATCCCATAATGCCGGGATCACGCCCTGAGCTGAAGGCAGAGGCTTAACCGCTGTGCCATCCAGGTGCCCCAAAACATTTTCCCTCTTAAATTTCCATTTCTTTAATTATTACTGAGACTGAGCACTTGTCATAACCAAGTTACTAGCTGTATTTCTTTTTTTCATAGCCTTCGCCCATTTATATATTTTTTGCATGTTCATTTGTTAAATTTTGGTTTTTTAAAAGACGGGTTGTGTTTGAATCTTGGTTTCACCATTCATGTAAAAATTAGGCAACTTGTTTAAGTTTTTTGCAGCTTTGGCTTCCCATCTATGAAGTGAGTTAATAACATTTACTTCCTTGTGTTCTCGTACACATTAAATGAGTCAATATATATAAAGCACAGTGTCTGACTATGGCAGATGCAATATTACGGAGTCATTGCCTATTTCATTTTCCTTGGCATGGAGCTAAACTACATTTCCCAGTTCCCTGAGAATCTAGGTCAAGTCACAAGATTAAGTCTCACCAATGGAATGTAAACAGAAGTGGTACATCACTTGTAGGCTGGGGCAGGTCCTCTCTATTCCATCCATGCTACTAGAAATAAGAGTCTTTGAGATGGCAATTTTTCAAGTTGGAAGGAAGGTGTTTCCTTGAATCATCACTTAGAAAAAAGTCACAAGGAAACGCCATCTAACCCATATCAGATTCCAATGCTATCTACCAGATTTTTTAATTAAGCAATTGTGAGGACTTGGGGATTTACTGGTTGTAGCAGTTAGAGTGATTTACCCTGCATTACATTTGTATGGGGTAAACTCTTAAGGAATAGAAGCTATTACTATTATTATTATTCACAATCAAAAGGAATGGCCAATGTCAGCTTTAGACTTGAATCATAGTTAATATTCATTGACCAAAAGAACTAAAACAATTTTATTTTGACTCTGAATACTTCTTTCCTTACCCCACTTAAAAAAAGAGTAAACATTATAAATCCTCAGGAGGCTGCATTTATAAGAAGTGTGAGGAAGCACAGTATTTTATATTTTACTATAATCAGTTATATTTCTTTAAGGTCTCCACCTAACCTGAACTCCTTAAAGCCACTAGCTCTTACTCATCTGAATGACTGCTTTTATGAAAAGGAAAGGAGTACAATATGTTGGTAGATGGTCCTAATTAGTAAAGTTTGATTTATAGTCATAAATCTGTTTGGACATAATTTTGGGTATTTATAAACTAACGAACTGAAGTGCATGAATATGTGATCCCGTTAATTTGTTCACAGACAATGAATAGGTATAAAATGTCTAAAGTAATACCAGATAGAACAAATTAACCTCATTTAACCACTCCCCCTCCCCCCTACATATTCTGTGTATATTCTGGAAACAAGAAACAATTTCTAAGTGCTCTGATATTGAAGTATTTAATTACTCTTTTAAAAAGTTTTACATTAGGAATCTATCCAGTGGCTATTGTTTTGTGAATCTGACAGTACCCAGCTGAGTGAATGGAAGGAGGCAGAGGGCAAAGGAAAATGCTACAGGCGGTTCTTGTTGGTTGAATTGTGTTTTTTTCAGTGAGTTCTAGGAGATTCTCTCACTTTTTCCTTCAACCTCCAATTCCTTCCCTTCTCATCTGTTCTTCCTTTTCTTCTTTCCCAGATTTTGAAAAAGGAAAAATGGCCCAAGGGGCTTTGCTGTATAATTAGGTATTAGGAAGCTGAAATCTTTATCGTTTCCTTTCCCTGACTTCTTCAAGTACAGTCATGACTAATTGTGAAAATGGGAGTGAGGAATACCTCTTGTCACCAAATGAGGCATACCTGGGATCAATGTCTTTCCTACATACATGAAAAGGCACTCCAACCTTAACTTAAAACACCAAGCCCAAGTAATAAGCACAATTACTAAATGGGTAATCATATCTCCATATTAATATCTCATTTGACCCTAAGAGCATCCTTCCCTATGAGATGGGAAGAAAATAACATTACCTTCTTTTTATTGAAGAGAATACATGTTCAGAGATGGTAAGATTGGTAAGAACCTATGTGTGCTGCTTAAACCTGTCTCTTGACTCTACCATGCAACAGTCAGATGTACCAAAAAAATATGGAGAACCTATGATGGCCAAGTGTCACTTGAATTCCGTGGGACGTTTGGCAAGTTACTCAATCTTTCCTCATCTTAAAGTGGCGATAATAATATCCACTTTGCAGGGCTGTTGGAGGACTGAGTTAACCTAAGTAGAGTCCTGAGAACAGAGAATATACAGCATGTATTCAGCAAGTGTAAGCTAGTTTAACATAATGTGGTAATTACTAGCAGTATTCTGAATTAGTAAGTGGAAGAACTGGGTTTTTAAAATAAGGTCTAAATCCACATTTAGTGCTCTTTTAATCATAGAACTCTTGTCTCAGATTACTGTTTTGCAGAAGTCAACTAGGTGTTATATGGCACCACAGAAAGACACAATTGAATACAATTAGTATTTTATATTATATAAATATCATTGATTCAGTGCTCAAATGCTAAACAGTTACGTAAAACTACAAGCATTACTGAAGTACACAGTATTTTTACTCAGCTTAAAAAAAAAAGTTATATGTAGGAGCACCGGGGTGACTTAGTCGGTTAAGTGTCAAACTCTTGGTTTTGGCTAAGGTCATGATCTTGCGGTTGTGGGATGGAGCCCAGCATTGGCTTTGTGCTCAGCACAGTCTCCTTTGGATTCTCTCTCCCCCTCTCTCCCACTCACTCTCTTCCTCTCAAATAAATAAATAATCAAAAAATAAATAAATAAATAAATAAAAATTACAAAAATAAAAAAAATTATCTGTAGTAAAATGCACCCTCTTGAGTGTACAGCTCTGAGATTTGATAAGCATATACAGTTGTGTAGCCATTACCACAGTCAAGGTATAGGACAGTTCTTAGAATTTATTTTTGAATAAAAACTTAAGCGAATATTCTAGAAAGAATTTTTCTAACATTAGAAGCCAATATAAGCATATCTCATTGATTCAGAAAGTATTTATGGAGTTCTTCGTATATGTATAGCATTGTGTTGTTGTCTGTGAAGATGAGGAGAAAATACAATAGCTTTGTTTTGCATTTCTACCTCAGTGCTAACAGATAAATCAGGAGAGGGAAATAATATAGGTTTTCCTAAATTCATTTTGAAAAGAGGGGATGAAAAGAAGGATGAAAAAGTGTCAGTGTTTCTTTAATAAGCATATATTAAACAAATAACATCCTCCCCCCAATAAAACCTACAACTCAGTTAATTCCTCAAGTATTTGTTGTAGACAGTCTATCACTGAATGGACGCAATTCCTGTCCTCAAGTAGTTTATTGTAGAATAGAGCAGATAATTACAATACAAGGCAGACATTTGTCAGAGGTGCACAATGATATGTATTCAAAGAAAGGTGGGGTAATGGTGGTAGAATCCATAAAGGCTTTATAAAAGGGGTATTATTTAAACAGGGTCTTGAAAATGATATAGAATTTCAACAAGTACTATTCATGGAGAGAGGAGAAAAGCTCATATGCATGCTATAAATCTGTTGCACTGTCCAATATGGTAGCCACTAGCCATATGTGGCTATTTAAATGAACATAAAATAAAAATAAAAATACAGCTCCTCAGTCACACTAGTTACATTTCAAATACTTTAATAGCCACATGTGGTTAGTGGCTACTGTATTGGACAGGATAAAATGTAACATTTCCATCGTAAGAGAAAGTTCTATTGGATAGTGTTTCTATAGAAGGAATGACAATGAAAGGTCAAGAGGTGGGAGCAGTGAATTATCCAAATCTCTGTTCAAGCTTTTGAACAAAATACCAGAAATAATGGTATATCCATGTATTTCCTCTTCAAATATAAATTGGAAATATAAGCCTATGTAAAGATCAATGACTCATTTGGTTCACTGGCTGATCTGGTTCAATAATCATGCTGAGTTCATAGTATAAATCAATAATGAAGACATAAGACTTAACAGGCCTATCTAATTGCTCCATCTATCTGAGCATGCAGATCACAGGGGCTGAAAGCCAGGCCCTAGGGCCCAGCCAAGTGTGGGTGCTGCTGTTTTTTCTGGCAGATTCCTGTTAGCCGACTGGGTCCAAGCTGAATGACGTGGGCCTTTGTAGTTTCAGTCCCCTAAGAACATGCTCATTGTTAAATTATTTGCTTCTTTTTTGGAAGTAGTGGCAGTATCCATTGCAAAACCTAAAGGCAGGTAGATGTTTGAGAGAGCTTTAACTCAGAGAAACAAGTCCCGACACGTGAATAGGGATGAATTGGGTGATGTGTGACTGCAGTCATTGGTAAACTTGTGAAGGTATAGACTTCAGCCTTTAGAGAGGAGCTGTTTTCTTCTCTGTCTGAAGGGTAGTTTGGCTAAACCACACAAAGTTGTAGTGCTGTTTTTATAGAACCATTCAGGTCATCGCTCCCTGGGTCCAAATGGATAGCAGTGCGTAGGGCTAGGAAACCACGTATTAAGGTTTTCCATATCTATGAGAGTCCAAAATGTATGCCTTCACTGGTTCAAAAAAAAAAAAATCTAGAAAATCAATTATCTGAGGAAACTGAAGGCAGTCCCGAATATACTGAATTCCTGTCTTTTGTTTGGGCGGTCCCACTTAATTTTAGATCCAATCATTGCTTACAACTTGACTTTGAATCCTTTAAAATATTCAATAACAATTGATTTTTTAAAAAGATTTTATTTTTTTGTTAGAGAGAGTGAGCAAGCACACAAACAGGAGGAGCAGCAGGCAGAGGGAGAAGCAGGCTCCCCGCTGAGCAAGGAGCGTGATGCAGGACTCGATTCCAAGACCCTGGGATCATGACCTGAGCTGAAGGCCAATGCTTAACCAACTGAAGCCGCCCAGGCGTCACAATAATAATTGACTTTTAATGTGCATTTTGGTTTTGGACATCATCATTAGGCATTTTATTTATACATGCTCATTAGACAGCAAATAACTGTTCACTTAAAAGGAATTAAGAGTACCAGGAGAAGATGGGGGGGGGGAACAGTGAGAAACTAGCTTTAAATAATTACTTTTTAAAAGTAAGATATATTATGTGGATAATATACTGTATATATATATATACTTATATAGTATATAGTAAGTGTATATATATATATATATATACTTAAAAAGTAAGTATATATATATACATATATATACTTACATATATATGTAAAGTATGTAAGTACTTATTTATAAGTATATATATACTTACTTTTTCTTTTTTTTTTTTTTTAAAGATTTCATGTATTTATTTGAGAAAGAGAGAATGAAAGAGAGAGCATGAGAGGGGGGAGGGTCAGAGGGAGAAGCGACTTCCCCCTGAGCAGGGAGCCAGATGTGGGACTCGATCCCGGGCCTCACTCCTGGGACTCCAGGATAATGACCTGAGCCAAAGGCAGTCACTTAACCAACTGAGCCAGCCAGGCGCCCTTTACTTTGTTTTTCTTATGAGGAAGCTTTAAGAACCATATTCTTCCTCCAAAGACTAGCACTTAGAAGAGCCATCTAAGCCATCTTCCAACACTATTAACATATAAACACTTATTTTTATATAATGTCTACCAATAGAGTGTCAGGGAAAACATGAAAGTAAGAATCTGCATATCAAGAAAACCTATATAAATACAGATTTAATATTTTTCAGTTAATTAGATTTAAAAAAATGCTTATAGTGATACATAGGTTTCAATTATCTGACACTTTTTGACTTCACATTTGTTTGGAATGCTCCCTCAATGAACTCGAAGGACTGAAGAGAAATTATTTTTCTTTTTGGAACCGTCAAATGGGGGGAAAAGGATTAATTTCAGTTTTCTTTATTTTCAGAAGCCTCCTGTGTTTCATAGGTGGGGAAATCATACTGATGACTCAGCCATCCATTGTGTTATTTTGCTGGTTCATGCTACCTCAGTGGAAAATAATGTCTAATTTTCCCCACCCAGATGATAAAAATCTATTACTTTTATTGAGGACCCTACCAGTCGTTAGAAACTCATTTATTTCAGGATAATCTAGCTCTTGAAATACTATTGATGGCATTTATGTTTAACTGGATTGCAAGAACAGAATACACACAAGTCATTTGGCTCCCAGTTTCATAATTTTGGCATCCGTACATTATTTAGACAAGCTTCGGCTGCCTTTGCTTGGCTACGATAGACATTTTAGAATATATCTGGACTCATGAATATAAATAGTTGTACAAAAATAAATTTTATAAAACCAGAGCTGGTAACAAAAATCACCTAGAGATCAACAACTCTTAAGAATCTAGTGTCACATTCCTTAGAATGTCAGATTAAACTAACATGTGCCAGTCAATATTGCTACACTGCGACCCTTGATGCCTCCTAAGCAAAACTATTAAGTCCAACATTCTCTCCTGTAAGCACTTATCTGTAAGGATGGCTAACATGTCCTCTGAAGCAGATATTGAAACTGATTGGACAATAGGTAGATACCAGACAGGGGCCTGGGGGCCGACCTCTAGAAATAGGGGGAGAAAATCTTAATCTGCAACACAATGCCGTTCTCTTGAAACCCTATCATTTTCACTTCCCATGTGTCTGCTGCCTGACTGTGAATGGATTTGAAAAGGAATGGTTAGTGCTGAAAATTGGATCAGAGCTAACATTCTCTCATTTTTATCAGCAGCTGCCAAAGGTCATCTGACATAATAGCTGATGAATTCAAGCCCAGTGGATTTCATTTGCAATTTTCAATTTACTGAGGCCTCCAAACCCCACGGTGATAAAAGCTTCCCCTATCGTGGCCTGTCACAAACATCAAGAAACTGCACAAACCCACAAGAAAGAAAAAAGAGAAAGCTGTGCATCCTCGCAGGTGCAGATAAGGAGAACGGGAAGAAATGGTGTCATGCAGGAAGGTACGGAGCAGCTTGTGTGGCTAGGCCTCTAAATGCCAATTGAAAGGAAAAGACTATGAAGAACAATCAAATAACTTCCACAGAATAACATCAGGTTTCTTTGGGGATTTGTGTGAAAACTGCCTTCTAATCTCTTACTTGACATGCCCCCAAACAAAAATGTGAGTGTAAATATGCAAACAAATGAATAAATAATCCTCACTTATTTGGTCATTGGAAGAAAACACACTCTGTGTATGTTGTATTTACCATACTTTTGATTTACAAAAATGCATGCTTGTAAAGGATCTTTTAACGTGGAAATCTCCGTCAGCTCTAAGAAATCATTTATTTTGTTACACAGAAATGGTAGATCCTTTGATTGATTTGCAAGGGCAGTCAAAGGACTGACATAGCAACTACTTGTAAGTGGATCTAGACACAGTGTGTATCAAAGGTGTAGTAGCAAAAAAAAAAAAAAAGGGCCATTTTTCTCCCTTGTCAAGTTACTAACAGTGAGCTTAGGCAGGGTCAGGGACTGAATCCTGTTCCCAGAAATTGTTCAAATTGAGGAGACCATATGTGTAGTTCCATGAAGAATGGCAAGTTTAAATGCTGAGCAATCCACTTTCATCCTATCCAACTTGACTCATACCATAGCCAAGAAAAAAAATGGAAAGCAAAGAGATGTTTGGGGTGTAACTGCTAGGAGAATTTAATTTCAGACATGGATGTCTGGATTCCATTCCTACCAAATAGATTCAGAAAGGCTTATGAAATTGGTCTAATGAGGCAAGAGGACTTGGCAGTAGGCATCTACCAACCTGCCTAATGACAAAATTTCTCATGACAGTTGACAAGAAAACCAAGAATGACATCAACAGGACTAGGATATTAACTTCATTGTGTGTTGCTAACTGTGAGACAATCACAACTTGGAAAGGAAAAGAGACTAATTCCTGGTTGAACGGATGTGGTTGTGACCGTTGTAGAATTATTCATCAAATTGTTACAGCAAAAAATAAAAATATGGGCTATTCATCATAATTGAATCCTTAGTTCTTAAAATTAAACGATTTCTTAGGATTTTCTGTTACCAAAAAATTTAGTGACCTTTTAATTCTTCAAAGTCTCAAAATAGAAAAATGGTTCCCTCAGCAGCTAAAGAACGCAGGAATTAACATTTTGAAATGAGGGGCATAAAGTTTTATTCTTAAGCTGCAGAAAATATGGAAGATAGCCATATTTTTGCATTTTTGTAATTTTTTTCTCCTACACAAAATTGTCAGAAAGCCACTTTTCAAAGTTACTTTTCTCCACCCTCCTTTTAAAGTTACTATAGGTTCAAAGAGAGCTCTCTCTATAATTTCCAGTTTCTATGGGTTCTCTTTGGATTGATAGCATAATACAGAGACCCTGGTGGTGGTAAAAGATTATTTAATGGGGTCTTAATTTAATCAGTCCTCTAAAATACACATATAACTTGGTGAGGGTTTTTCATTATCTCTGTTCTTCTATGGCAGTGATATAAGGCAAGCTGTACCAATTGGTCTGTAGTCACATAGCAGAAAGGTTAATCTCTTTTATGTTCCTTCTATTAGAAAGGCAGATCTTGAATCTTCAGGGCAAAGTCCTAAATTGTTCTTGTAGACTGGTTCAGAGAGATTGTTCTTTTTCATGCCCTATGGCTAATTACATTCAGTCAGGCCAGAGCATTCTCCATTTCATTAATTAATTCTTTCATTCCTTCATCTAGCATTTATTTAGTACCTACTAAGTGTAGGACACTATGTCAAGAACTATGAATAAGACTTTCCCTACTTTCAAGCAGTTTACAAAAGAGTGGAATAAAGAATGTTTTAAGTCTGTTTTCTCCTTCTCCCCCAGAATTGAGCTTATGTCATGTAGCTATAAAAACTTTAGGGGAATGATGTCACCAAGACATTGACGTAGGTTATTCTTGACTTTCCTCCCTATCCTGAGAAGAATGACTAACAACTATTCAATAACAAGACACCACTGAGAGAATGCTAGAATACGGGGATGAGGCTAAAGCAATCCCCTGGTCTCCCAACCACAGAGACCAAGACAGATTGCATTAGAAGGGTAAGAAAAGCTGCATTGGCTGCATTGCCCCTCCCCTAGGCCAGCACAGCAACATGCTGAGAGGTCTCCCCTATACCCCCAGCTCCTCCAGAGGGAAAAGAGAACCCAGGGGGACAACCAACCCTCCCTCTAGCATTGTGGACACTTTCCAGGAGCCACTACTCTGATCTTGCCCCACAGAGATAGTAGTGAAATCTTCAGGGCTCAACCACTGGGAATCTGATTGTAACAGAGAAGGGGTGAGGGGCTTGTAACAATTAGCATGCAGATCTTGGCAGACCAAGTTCATACAAGCAGTGCTCAAATAGTAATCACAACCAGCAGCTTTGCTCATCTGAAGAACCAAGTCAGTGGTATATTCTGACCAGGGAACTCAGTGGGGTACAGAGCTACTTGATTCAGACCCCCCAGTGAGGAGTTTTGCCAGCCCTATAGCATGATTTGCATAAGTCCAGAAGAGGAGCTGAGTCACAGCCCCAAGTACTATCTCCCTACCACATCTGACCAGAGGGGCTGGCAAGAAAACCTGGAAGTTGTGTAGCCCAGCAATGCTCAAGTCAAGATGGGCAAGCAAAGCTGATCATCCTCAAAATAGGCAGAAGGATTAATTCATCCTGCTGAGGGTAGGTAGCTCCCAGCTTTCTCCTAAATGTTGGGGAAATTAAGAGTTGCCTGGAACAGCCCCTCCCTTTCCTACCCAGGCAAGGAAGCTGATATGCTCCATCCACTGGCTGTAACACCTAAAGAGCTGGTGAGAACACCTGGAAACTGCAAGACACTGGTGCTTGAGACAAGATAAGAGCAGGTAGAACTGACAGTTTGCAGAGCAAAGCCAGTGGACCTGTTCAGCCAAAGAATTTAGAGCATAGGTTTGCTTGAGTTAAGACAACACAGAGATTTACCAGCCTTAGAACTGCTTTTCCCACTGTTCCTAGGCAGGGAAAATAATTTGTAACCCCACTCATTAATGAATACATCCTCCAGCCTGCCTGACCGTGGAACCTAACTAAGACACATGGGAAACTGCATAAGCAATCTAAAAAGCCCTACTTACAGTAGCAGTTGAACAGAGAGCATAGTCCATGGCTTTCCTGTCTGTAGATCAACAGCAGTGGTCTCACCTGACCAGGAAGTTCAGTGTACACTCTGGCCTGATGCAGCTCTCCAAACACAGAGTCATATAAGCCCTGGGTCCTGTCTTGCTGTCACACCAGGGTAAGACACTAATTCCTAGCCCCATCTAGAACAGAATATGGTACCCAGTCCTGACCATCTGGTAGGCCTGACCAGAGAATCCAGGCAAATGCAGTGCCCATCCTACAGCCTTGCTTAGATAGGGAACCAAGTCAGCAGTCCCATCTAACTATTCTCAGCCAGTTGCACACTCTCCCCTCCCCGCATCCCCAACTTCAGAGATTGAGCAGTTGCCTCTCCCCAAAATACACCATAATAGCAGGCCTCACTGTTGAAGGAGTTACCTTCATTACCAGCAGATACACCTAGAAACCCAAACTGAGCTGACTGGTGAAAATTAGTCTCTGCCAAAGCAAAACTCTGAAGTCTAGAAGAGGAATTCAATTACTCAAATGTGCAGACTCCAGAATCTGCAGAATTTTCAAGAATTATGAAAACCCAGGTAAATATGATACCACCAAAGGAAACTAATAATGCTCTAATAACTGATTTTAAAGAAATGCAGATCTATGAACTATCAGAAGAATTCAGAATAAATCATTTAAACAAGTTTAATAAACTACAAAAACACATAGGTGACTAAGTGAAATTAGGAAAACAATGCATGAGCAAAATCAGAAGATCAACAAATCAATAGATACCATCAAAAAACAAACACAAATCCTAGAGGGAAAAAAATTACAATAACTACACTGAAGAATTCAAGAGTTTCATAAGCAGATTTGACAATGCAGAGGAAAGAGTCAATGATCTGGAGGATAGGACATTAGAGATTATCCAGTCAGAGGAGCAAAAAGAAAAAAAATGAGAAAGAATGAGGAATACCTATTAGACTTACAGGAACCATAAAAACCCCAATATTCACAATATAGGAATTCAACAAGATGGGAACAACAGAAGAGGAAAAGAAAGGGGCAAAAAGTATATTTAAAGCAAAAATGGCTGACAACTTCCTGAACCTGGCAAGAGAAATGGACATCCAGATATATGAGGCCCTAAGGACTTCAAATAGGTTGAACCCCAATAGGGCTACATTGAGACACAGTATAATTAATTGTAAAAAGTCAAAGACAAAGAAGGAATTTTAAAAGCAGCAAGAGAAAAAAGAATTTACATAAAAGGGAACCCCCATAAGACTATCAGTGGATTTTTCAGCAGAAACATTTCAGGCCCGGAGCAAATGGGTGACATAGTCAAAATATTGAAAGAATAGAGCTGCCAAGAAGCTGTACACTATCCCTGGCAAAGCTGTCCTTCAGAAATGAAGGAGAGATAAAGACTTTTTCAAACAAACAAAAAAACAAACAAACAGAAGCTGAGGGAGTTCATTAGTCAAGCCTTACAAGAAATGCTAAAGGAAGTTCTTTGAATAGAAGTAAAAGAATGCTAATTAACATCATAAAAATATAAAAAGGTAGCATACATTTTGCTAGTAATGATAAATACATAGTCACAGATTCTGCAATATGGTAATAGTGATGCATAATTCACTTACAACTCTAGTTTAAAAGTTAAAAACATGAACACAGTAAAAATAACCATAACTACAATATTCTGTTAGTCACACAACATAAAAATATGTAAATTATAACATCCAATAGCCTGAAAAGTGAAGGAGAGAGAAAAAGTGTAAAATTTTGGAACAATTATAGAAGAACTGCGAAAAATTCTAAGAAATATGCAATTTGCGAAGACTAAATCAGGAAGAAATAGAAAATCTGGGGGTGCCTTGGTGGCTTAGTTGGTTAGGTGTCCACCTCTTGATTTCAGCTCAGGTCATGATCTCAGAGGCCTGGGATCCAGCTCCACATCAGGCTCCATGCTCAGCAGGGAGTCTGCTTGAGGATTTTCTTCCTTTCTCTCTCCCCCTCCCCCCACTTGTGTGCTCTTTCTCTCTCTAAAATAAAATATTAAAAAAAAAAGAAATAGAAAATCTGAATAGACCAATTACTAGTAAAGAGATTGAATCAGTAATAAAAAATCTCCCAATGAAAAGCCCAGGACCAGATGGCTTCACTGGTGATTTTTACCAAGCATTTAAAGAAGAATTAACACCAATCCCTCTCAAACTCTTCGAACAAATTGAAGAGGAGGGCACACTCCCAAACTCATTTTATGAGTCTAGCATTATTCTAATACCAAAACCAGGAAAGAGCACTACGAGAAAAGAAAACTATAGACCAATATCCCTGATGAATATAGAGGCAAAATTCTCAAGAAAATTAGTGAATTGAATTTAGCAGCATATTAAAAAGAATCATTCACTGTGATCAAGTGGGATTTACCCTGGGATGCAAGGATGGTATAATATACATAAATTAATCAATGTGATATATCATATTAACAGAATGAAAGACAAAAATTATATGATCATCTCAATAGATGCAGAAAAAGCATTTGACAAAATTCAACATCATTCATGATAAAAACTCTAAACAAATTGGGCATAGAAGGAACATACCTTACCATAATAAAGGCCATATATGACAAGCCCACAGCTAACATCATACTTAGTGGTGAAAGGTTGAAAGTTTTTCCTCTAAGATCAGGAAGAAGCAAGGGTGATCACTCTCAACACTCTTTTTTTTTTTTTTAAAGATTTTATTTATTTATTTGACAGAGATAGAGACAGCTAGCAAGAGAGGGAACACAAACAGGGGGAGTGGGAGAGGAAGAAGCAGGCTCATAGCAGAGGAGCCTGATGTGGGGCTCGAACCCATAACGCCGGGATCACGCCCTGAGCCGAAGGCAGACGCTTAACTGCTGTGCCACCCAGGTGCCCCCTCAACACTCTTTTCAAACATGGTCCTAGCTGGAGCAATCAAGCAAAAAAAGAAGAAAAGTACCAGAATTGGAAAGAAAAAAGGAAAATCGTTTCTATTTGTAGATGACATGATTTTATATATAGAAAATCCTAATGAGTCAACTAAAAAATTATTAGATCTTATCAATGAATTCGGTAAAAGTTGCAGGATACAAAGTTAACATACAAAAATCAGTAGTATTTCTATACACCAACACTGAATTTTATGAAAAAGAAATAAAGAAATTGATCCCATTTACAATAACATCAAAACAATGAACTATTTAGGAATAAATTTAACCAAGGAAATGAGAGATCTCTACTCTGAAAACTATAAGGCAGTGATGAAAAAAATCAAAGGCAGAAATAAATGGAAAATAATATACAATAAGTATTCATGGAATAGAAGAATTCATATTGTTAAAATGGCAATACTACCAAAAGCCATCTATAGATTAATGCAATCCCTATCAAAATTCCAATGGCATTTTTTATAGAAGTAGAAAAAACACTACTAACATTTATATGGAACCACAAAAGACTCCAAAAAGCCAAAGAAATCCTGAGAAAGAAGAACAAAGCAGGAGGCATCAGATTCCCTGATTTCAAGCTACACTTTAAATCTATCACAATCAAAACAGTATGGTATTAGCATAAAAACAGACAAATAGACCAAAGGAACAGAACTGAGAACCAGAAATAAACCCCAAGCATATGGGTCAATTAATACTTGACAAGGGAGCCAAGAACATTCAATGGAGAAAAGACAATGCCTTCAGTAAGTGTCGCTGGGATAACTGAATATTCATATGTAAAAGAATGAAACTGGAAGCCTATCTTACATACTCACAAAAATTAACTCAAAATGTTGATACACACACACACACAATGGAAATTACTCAGTTATAAAAATAAGGAAATCCTACCATTTATGACAACATGGATAGACCCTGAAGATATTATGCCAAGTGTAGTAAGTCAGACAGAGAAAGACCAATGCTATGTGATTTCACTTATATGTGGAATCTAAAAAACAAAAAGTACCTAAAACCAAACTCATAGGAAAAAAGTTTAGAGATTTGGTTATCAGAGGCGGAGGGTGGGGGAAGGGGAAACTGGAAGAAGGTGATAAAAGGTACAAATTTCTAGTTATAAGATAATTACTAGGGATGTAATGTACAACATGGGGACTATGGTTAACACTGCTATACGATATATAGGAAAGTTGTTAAGAAGGTAAATCCTAAGAGTTCCTAACACAAAAATAATTTTGTTATCTTTTTCTTTCTTTTCATTGTATCTATATGACATGATGGGTATTAGCTGAACCTATTGTGATAATCATTTCACAAGATATGTAAATCAAACCATCACACTATATGCCTTAAACTTATACAGTAATGTTTGTTGATTATTTCTCAATAAAACTGGGAAAGAATGTCAAAATAATGGAAGGTTTATCCCGAGAATTTGGGTAATGGAATCACACTGTTGACCTCCAGACATCCAACTTTGGATAAAAGCTCTGTTTCCTGCCTCCACCACCTTTTTAAAAAAATTTTATAACATATGAATCACTGTAACATTTTTTGCCAAGTCTACATATAATCTATACTTATTTACTAAATACTTTTCTTTGACTGAACTCAGCTTTTTAAAATTAAATAAATTCTATTAGGAAGAGGTCATTATCTGTACTACCACAAACAAAAAGCCTATATCTTGAGCCATGAATAAAAATATAATTATAAATATAAACACATATCTAGTATCATATTAGTCTGTGCACCACCTGCATAATTTCGTATTTCACTAGCGGTATGAGTACCACCCTTTGAAAAATACTGGTTTGGTGCATGGTGCTGATAAAGACCAGTGTTGCAGGTTTAACCTCCATAAGAATGAAAGCTCCAAGAGAACAGATACTTTGATTTGTTTCTTGCTATACCTAGAACAATGCCTAGCACATGTTAGGTACTAAAAAATAAATGTTAAATAATGGACAAGGGCTAGTTAGCTTCTCAAAGATCAACCTGCATTTCGTCTATAGTCATATTCATCATACTTTATCACAACTACTTATCTAATGTCCCTCTTAATCACTGGGCTGGTCAAAAACTTTGTCTTTCTTGTTCACATCTTTTATAATCATCAGCACCTAGAACAATGTCTGGCACATAGGAGGTTCTCAACAAATATTCATTGAGCGAAGGGACAACACCATTCCAAGGTCATACAGTTTTTTCTATAATTTCACTGGTTGAATTGGTCAACATTGGCTCAAAGCTATTCAGTACCTGGCATATTAAAACAAATCTTTGTTGAATCAATGAATGAATGAGCATTTTCCACTACAAATGATTCTTTAGTTGAAAATCAGGCCTTGAACTGAGATATCACAAATGTATTCATAAGGTATAACTGTAAAATCAAAGACTGGAAGAACCATGCTTATCATTTGAGAAATCAAACTCAGCTTAAACAAAGAGATGATTTCTTTAACATTGTAATTCTTTCTCATAAATTTACTGATTGAATTCTGTATTTCATAACCAAGGTTTATTTGAGCAAATCATCAATTACCTGTGCTACATTGATAGGAGTCAATTAAGTTATCAATGAGTACTATATTGAAAAAAAAATCTGGGGTCAGAAAGGTTTTGGTTAAACAGATTTTTAAAAATGTCCCCTGTGACAAGTAGAAATTAATCTCTTAATATTCTTAATAAAGTGTTCTTGGAGTTCAAAAAAAGTTTTCCCTCTATCCTTCAGAATATGCCAATATATATTGTGACCTGTCAAGAGTCCATTTATTAAGCATTAAGACATGTTTTCTCACAAAATATCTATTAGAACCCTCCAGAGCATAGGTTGGGAAACTCTCAGATCACAATCATCCCTATAGAAAAAACTTTCCTGAAACAATAATGCTCATAACTACTTATAAAATATCTTCTGTGGCAGACAAATGGAAACTCTATTCATTCCTTCTCATAAAAATATTTTATTATAAAATACGGCAAGTATATAGAAAATTATAAAAATATGGGTACACACTATTCAGTCAACATTTCTTATTTTTAAAAATTGAAGCATAGTTAAAACATTTCTCATTTTTATAAGATCTTTTAAGAAGTAATAAAATACTACTAAAACAATTAAATCTCCTGCATGTCTCTTCCCAATCCTTTTTCTCATCTTACTTTTCCCAAAGGTAACCAACATAGTAATTTGATACATTCCTTCATATACTGTGATTTTGTATATTTTTTACACTTATACAATTTATACGATTCTGTATATTTTTCAAGTTATTATAAATTGGATAATACCATACAATGTTTCTGTGATTTTCATTGAAAATTTTATTTTGAGATATATCTATGTTGATACACTTAGGGCAACTTATTTTAGCTCTATATTTAACTGGTTTATAAATATATTTTAATTTTCTATTCCTTTATTTTCGAAAGTTTGCTTTCAGTTCTTTGGTAATACAAACAATGCAGTAATGAGCCATTTTAAATCTTTCCTTCTTGGTTCAAATGTGCTCTTCCTTCTTGGTATGGTCCTGCTCAATGAGGACTCTTGTACATCCAGAGGAGCTCATGCCTGGTGAATTTCAGATACCCCTTTTCCACTGACATGAGGGTGGCTCCAGCAACCCTAGTGGCCAGGTTCCTGCTGAGTTCCCAGGATCCTGGCCAGACTCCCACTGAGTTCAGAGTACCTCCCATGAGAAGCTTCCCAGTTAAGTCAGTGAACACCCTTCCTTCCACCCCCATGCTCATGGACAGCCTTGGCCTGCCATCTGTGAGCCAGCTCTGGCCTGGATCAAGCCAGGAAACCTGCCTCCATCCAGTGAGAGGCAATGACACCTTTCCCAGGAGGTCTGACCCAGCCTTGGGGAAGATTCCTACACCTCACTTTTTCCAAGTTTGTTCTTTCATTGGGTACTCTTCCTCAGCTCTAAGGTATTCTTTAGAGTTTTAAAAGTTCCTCTAGTAATTAATCTCCCGTAAATAGTTAATAATTCTTTTTAGAAAAATATTATTTATTTATTTGAGAGAGAGAGAAAGAGAGAGCACAGCAGGGGGAGGGGCAAAGGGAGAGAGAGAAGCCGACCTCCCACTGAACAGGGAGCCTGATGCTGGGCTCGATTCAGGGCTCGATCCTTAGATGTGAGCTGAAGGCAGACCGCTTAACTGTCTGAGCCACCCAGGTGCCCAATAACCCTTTATATAAACCTTCCTACTGCACGGTTTCTGTTTTCTGACTGAACCCCAACTGATATAGGGAGCTTTTCCTCTTTTTCTATTCTTTGAAACAGTTTGTACAGAACAGGGATTATTTATTCATTGAAGATTTAGTCCGTATGAAACTATACAAAGCTAGTCTGTACAACTCTCTCCGTCTCTTTTCTCTTTGTTTTTCTTCTACTCTTCTACTCATCTGTCTTGCTAGAAACCAGGTTTTGGTTTGATTAATTCTCACTAATATTTTTGTTTTTACTTCATTAATGTCTGTTCTTATTGCTGTTATTTCTTTCATTATACCTTCATTGGATTTACTGTTGTTCTTTTCCAGTTTCTTAGACACTTAAGTATTTTCTGAAATTCTGTTTCAAAATATTTTGAAATTCACAGGTGATTTATGCTTTAAGTAAAAATACTTAGGGCTACATTTTAAATATATATATATATATGTATATATATATATTTGTTGCTTTCTAAGTTAATTGCATTATGGTCAGAGATATGTAAAATATGTGTTTCATGATTTTTTTGAGATTTGCTTTGTGACCTAGTATATGGATAATTTTTATAAATATACAATGCCCTTGAACATTAGTCTGTGCATGCCCTGTCTTATATGTATCTGTTAGATAAAGTTTATTATTTTTGGCATCACGTATTTTATTGTTAATATTTTTTTAATAATAATTTTTTATTATATTATGTTAGTCACCATACAGTACATCCCCAGTTTTTGATGTAATGTTCCATGCTTCATTATTTGCCTATAACACCCAGTGCACCATGCAATATGTGCCCTCCTTAATACCCATCACCAGCCTATCCCAGTCCCCCACCCCTCTCCCCTCTGAAGCCCTCAGTTTGTTTCCCAGAGTCCATAGTTTCTCATGGTTCATTCCCCCTTCTGTTTACCCTCCCTTCATTCTTCCCTTCCTTCTCCTACCAATCTTCCTGCTATTTCTTATGGTTCCATAAATGAGTGAAACCATATGATAATTGTCTTTCTCTGCTTGACTTATTTCACTTAGCATAATCTCCTCCAGTCCCGTCCATGTTGCTGCAAATGTTGGGTAATCGTTCTTTCTGATGGCTGAGTAATATTCCATTATGTATATGGACCTATCTGCTCAATTTGTAAATTTCTGAATGTGTTAAAATATCACTCTAGGAATGTGGATTTGTCAATTTTTATTTGTAATCTTTCCCTTTTAGTTTAAAATATTTTGAGGCTATGATGTTGGGTGTACACAAATTCACGATTGTTACATCTTCTTCAAGGATTACTCCTTTTATTATTATGTGTAATGTCAATCTTTATCCCCATTAATGCCTTTTAGTTGAAATTCTATTCTGTTTCACCAGTTTTCTTCGATGAGGCAATTCCCTCAGAAGAAGGCCAGATCATGCAAGACCTTGTAGGACTTCACAAGTTTTTTTTGGCTATTTTTTTTCCCTGAAACAGAAAACCACCAGATTTTGAGAAAAAGATTCACATGATATGACACATGTTTGAAAGGGTCATTCTGCTGCACTGTGAATAGAAGGAAGGAGTAGGGAGGAGAATAGTTAAGAGGCTATTGCAATAAAATTGACAAGAAAAGACAGGGATTTACATTTCCTGCAATGGCAATCTAGATTGTTTAGAACCTACATTCCTGCTGAGAGCAACTTGTTAAGACAAAACACATTTTTTAAATATAGCAAAAGCTTTTAAAAAGGCCTTAAAAAGTAGAGATTTATAGGTCCAATACCTAGGGAAAAAGGAAACCTAGAGTGCTGAGTCTAGCATTTATTTGGCTTTTCACCTTAAGGTGCCTGCCAATTCTAAAAGCGCTGGTGAAGAGGCTGAAAACCTGTACAAAGCTTTCAAGACTCAGAGTCCACTGAGGAGCCAATGCCTTGGTGATAACCCAGGCTTTGGTGTGTTAACCAGAAGGTTTATATTCTATAGGAAAAGAGAGTCTAGAAAGAGATAACCCCTTACCAGGATTAAAGCACAACTTTTAAAAAATCCATTTACTTGTTAGATTAAGATGATCTGAGGATGAGATTAGTAGTGTCCTAGCCTAGCTTTTCACCAGAAAGCAAAGGAAATTCTCTCTAGAGAAACGTAATATAATAGAAAGCCTCAAAATATCTTTAAAATAATAATGGGGAAAATGAGAAATATGAATGACAAAAGAGAAGGAAGGAAGGGAAATAAGGAAGAAAGGCAGGAAGGCAGAAAGGAAGGAAGGAAAAAAAGCAGGTATTAGAAACAAATTCACAGGATACACAGATAATGTAGTTATCAGGCCTAGGCTTAAAAATAACCATGTTTCATATGTCCAAAGAATTAAAACGCAAGATGAAGAATTTCAACAGGGAATTGAAAACTATAGGAAAAGAATCAAATGAAAAAGTCTATATATAAAAAATACAACAACTGGGTTTAACAGTAGATTAGACACAGTTTAAGAAAGATTTTATAAAATGGAATATAGTTTAGGAAAAAATCAGACAAGCATGGAGACACAACAGAATGGAAAACACAGAAAAGAACATAAAAGTAGCCAATTCTTAATTTCAGCTCAGGTTATGATCTCGGGGTCATGGGATTGAGCCCCATGCTGGGCTCTGCACTCAGCAGGGGAGTCTGCTTGAGATTCTCTCTCTTTCTCACCCTCTGCACCTCCCTCCACTTGTGTTCTCTCTAAATAAATAAATAAATTCTCTAAAAAAATAAGATAATTCAGAGAATTTTCTCTGGATACAGTAGAAATACACTAGATATCAATGATAAGAACAATGCTAAAAAATTCACAAAGGTTAGGGATTAAACAGTAATCATCTCATCTAAATTGCAAGGGGATCAAAGAAAAAAATCATTCTGAAACCAGAAGATATTTGAATTGAATGATTTGTGGAATGTAGCTAAAGCTATAATTTAAGGGAAATTTAGAGCCACAATACATATAATAGAATGAAGATTAAAAAGAACAGATGTAAGCATCTACCTTAAGAAACTAGGAAAGGAAAAGCAAATTAAATTTAAAGAAAGACGGATCAAGTGGGGGCAACTGGATGGCGCAGTGGATTAAGTGTCCAGCTCTTGGTTTTGGCTCAGGTTGTGATCTCAGGGTTGTGAGATGGAGCCCCACGTCTGGCTCCATCCTCAGCACAGTCAGCTTAAGACTCTCTCTCCCTCTGCCCAGCCCCCCAATTTTGCTCTCTCTCACTCTCTCTCAAAGAAATTTTTAAAAATTACAGAAAGACTGAGCAAGGAAAAAAAGAGAAGGTACAAATAATCAATATTAGAACAACACAAGAGACCTCACAGAAATACAAAATGATAATTAAAGATATTATAAACAATTGTATGCCAATAAATAGACAAATTTAGATGAAGTACAGAGAGTTCTAGAAAAATACAGTTGATTGAGAGGAAATAGAAAATCTGAAAATCTTGTATTTCTTAAAGGAACTGAATATATAGTTTAAAACTCCAGACTCACATAACTTCTACCAAACTTTTAAGGAAGAAATAAGCCCCAAATGACACAAACTTCTCTAGAGAAGAGAAAGAAGAGAAAACCTCCTAACTCATTTCATGAGGGTATCATAACCTTGATACCAAAACTTAGTAAGAATATTACAAGAAATAAAAGTATGAGAAAATTTCTCTCTCTCTCTCTCTTTTTGTTCACTCCCCCCCATCTCTTTCTCAGGAACATTGATGCAAAAATCCTAACCAAAATATTAGCAGACCAAATACAACAATATTTATTTTTTTAAGATTTTTTAAAAAATTATTTATTTGAGATAGAGAACAATCAAGAGAGAGCACATACAGACGGAGAGAAAGAGCAGACACTCCACTGAGCAGGGAGCCTAATGCAGGGCTCAATCCCAGGACCCTGGGATCATGATTTGAGCCAAAGTCAGCCACTTAACTGACTGGGCCACCCAGGCTCCCCAAATACAATAATATTTTAAAAAGATAATACACCATGAGCAAGTGGGTTTATTCCAGTAATGCAAGGTTGGTTTTATATTTGAAAATCATTTATTTTAAATCATCACATTAATAAAGGCCACCCAGGCTTCCCAAATACAATAATATTTTAAAAAGCTAATACACCATGAGCAAGTGGGTTTATTCCAGTAATGCAAGGTTGATTTTACATTTGAAAATCATTTATTTTAAATCATCACATTAATAAAATGATTAAAAGAAAAAATCATATGATCATTTCAATAGGTTCATATAAAAGAAAAAATCATATGATCATTTTAATAGGTTCAGAAATAGCATCTTAAAGAATTCAATACTCATTCAAGCTAAAAATTCTTAGCAAACCAGAAATAGGAGGGAACTTAAACTGATAAGTGCCATCTATAAAAAACCTACAGCAAGTATGATAATCAATGGTGAAATTTTGAAAGCTTTCTTTCTGAAATTTGGAATGAGACATGGATGTCTTCTATTGTTACTATTCAACAGTGTATTTGAGATCTTAGGAAATGAAATAAGGCAAGAAAAATAAAAAGTATAATGTTTAAAAAGGAAGAAGTAAAATTATTATTATTTATAGATGACATAATTGTATATGTAGAAGATAAAAAAATAACCTAAAGGTTAACTACTGGCATTAATAAGCAATTTTTAAAGGAATGATGGCTATAAGGTCAATATATAAAAACCAACTGTATTTCTATAAACCAGCAAAAAAGCAAGCAGAAAATGAAAATTTTTAAATGTTATCATATATAATAGCATCAAAAATTATTAAACACTTAGGAAAGATTATAGGATCTTTAAAAAAAACTACATACATAATTGAGAGAATTTTTAAATGACCTAAATTAATGGAGGAATATAGCATATTTGTGGATTGAAAGACAGTAAAAAGATGTCTTTAGTTGACCTATAGATTAATACAATTACAATCAAAATCTCAGCAATATACCTAGGGCAGGTATTAGGATTAGTAAAGAACAGGGTCTCATTAAAATAAAGCTGAGCTAAACAACCCCAAAGAGTCAACAAGCCCCACTAAGCTGTTAAGAAAGGAAACCCAATATTGAAAGATCTGGTAATTAAAGCGTGGGAAAACTACTGGAATTATTAAGCTAAAATGAGCTGTATGAGGGAAAGAACATGATGTTTCTCTTGTGCTTCATGGTCTGCATTTGTCTTTCTCATCCATAATCTCCTTGAGAGCTCTCGGCATCCTTAGAGAGAAGATCATCATTCCTATTCTACCAGTAAGGAAACTAAGGCTCAGAGAACATTTCAGAGGCCAAAAAGACTCAGTATTCTAGAATAGGGGTTAGAACACAGTCTTTTTTCTTGATTTTTGTCCAAAGCCCTTTCCAAAAAAAAAGATGTTATAACATACACACACCATACATACACCATACACACTATAGTCAGGGAATGTAGATACATCCTAAGTGCTTTTTGAAATTTCAGGTATATGAAAATATGAAAAGGAAGATATATACACATGATTATTACAAAATGCATGCTTTTGAACACACTCTTCCCTCAACTTAGAATGCCCTTCACTCCTTTATTCCCCAGCAAATTTTAAGTTGTCCATTAAAACTCCATTGTAGCACTTTCTCCTCTGAGCAATTATCCTTTCCACAAAAGCAGAGTTCAGCACTGAGTTCATTTTCAGAAGAGTACTGTGTAGAGGTTAAGAGCAAGGACTTTAGAGTCAGACTTTGAGATGGCATTCTAAGTCTGACACTTAATAGTTGTTTAACTTTGGTTAATTTATTTAGCCTTTCAGTATACGTATTTCCTAACTGTAAAATAAAGATGATAACAATATCATCCAGCTTTTAGGACTGTTGCAAAAATCAAATAAGTTAACATATGTAAAGTGCTAGAACAGTGCACAGTACACAGCAAGTATGATATAAGTGATAACTGGGATTAATATTATTCAAAATTAATATTATTCAAAATTATCTATTGTACACCTACAAGGTGCCAGTGACTATGCTAATAAGCTTTGTTGGCAGAAGTGAAACAAAGTTTCCCACTCTGTAGTGGGCGAGACAGATAATACATAAATAAATAACCAAACAAAACACTTTCGGATGTCAGAATTTATATAATGGACACAAACACAGGGACGTAATAGAGAGTAATAGGTGGTAGGTGTTGTCTGCTTTAAGGAGGATGGTTAGAGAAGTAATGTATAAGTGATCAGAGGGGGGTATAAGTCTTCATTGCTAATAATGAATAATGAGAGGAGCCATGAGGGGATCAGGGAGAATATTTCAGGCAGGAGGAACAAACAGTGCCAAAATGCTAAGATCAGAACAAGTTCGGTGTGTCTGAGAACAAAAATGGGACCAGCATGGGCAGAAAATGGTGGAGAAAATAAGAGAGGTAGGAGATGAAGTTGGTGAGGGGAACAGAGGTTGGATCATGTAGGACGTTGTAGGCCACAGAAAGAAGTTTTGATTTTATGTGTAGCTAGAAACCACTTCAGTAAGTTATAAGAATTAGAGAGATATGATTTAATCAATATTTTGGAAAGATCACCACAACTTCTCTGTGGAGAATGGATTGCAGAAAGGCAAGACTGGAAGCAGAGAGATTCATAAGGAGAGTGATAGGGCAAGAGATGGCAATAGTAGCAGAAATGAAGAAAAACAGATTCACGATATGTTTTGGAAGTGCAGTTTAGACTCACTGGTAGACTGAATGTAGAGGCTAAGGGAATGAGAGAACTCCGAGATGACCACCAGGGTTTTTAACTGGGTGAATGGTGGGGCCATTTACTGAGATGTAGACTGATTGCCCCTTTGTCTTTTTTTCTTTCTTTAAATTCCAGTATAGTTTACATATAATATTATATTCATTGCAGGTATATAATATAGTGATTCAACAATTCCTTGTATTTATTCAGCACTCACCAAGATAATTGTACTCTTAGTTCCCTTCACCTATTTCACCCATCCCCCCCATGCCCCTCAGCTGTGGTAACCATCAGTTTGTTCTCTACAGTTAAGAATCTGTTTCTTGGTTTGTCTCTTTTTATTTTCCTTTGTTCATTTGTTTTGTTTCATAAATTCCAGATATGACTGAAATCATATGGTATTTGTCTTTCTCTATTTCACTTAGCATAATACTCTTTAGCTCCAACCATATCATTGAAAATGGCAAGATTTCATTCCTTTTTTATGACTAGATAATATTTCAGTGTGTGTGTGTGTGTGTGTGCGCCACATTTTCTTTATCCATTCTTCTATCAATGGACACTTGGGTTGCTCCCATAATTTGGATATTGTAAATAATGCTGCAATAAACACAGGGGTGAATGTATCCCTTTGAATTAGTGTTTTTGTATTCTTTGGGTGAATACCCAGTAGTGCAATTACTGGATCATAGGGTAGTTCTATTTTTAATTTTTTGAGGAACTGGCATATTATCCCCATACTGAGATACTGGCACAGTATCTCCAAAGTCTTAGAACTTAGACTTTCTGACAGGTGTGAGGTAATATCTCATTGTGGTTTTGACTTGCATTACCCTGATGATGAGCGATGTTGAGTATATTTTCATGTGTCTGTTGGCCACCTGTGTGTGTTCTTTGGAGAAATGTCTTTTCATGCATCTTGCCCATTTTTAATTGAATTATTTGCTTTTCTGGTGTTGAGTTGTATAAGTTCTTTATATATTTTGGATACTAACCCTTTATCGGATATGTCATTTGCAAATATCTTTCCCCATTCAGTAGGCTGTCTTTTAGTTTTGTTGGTTGCTTCCTTTGGTGTGCAGAAGCTTTTCATCTTGATGTAGTCCCCAGGTTTATTTTTGCTTTTGTTTCCCTTGCCTAAGGAGACATTTTCAGAAAGATGTTACAGCTGATGTCAGAGAAATTACTGTCTGTGCTCTCTTCTAGGATTGTTATGGTTGCAGGTCTCAAATTTAGACCCTTAATCTATTTTGAGCTTATATTTGTGTATGGTGTAAGAAAGCTGTCCAGTTTCATTCTTTTGTATGTAGCTGTCCAGTTTTCCCAACATCATCTGTTAAAGAGACTATCTTTTCCCCATTGCATAATCTTGCCTCCTTTGTTGAAGATTAATTGACCATATAACCATGGCTTATTTTTGGGCTTTCTATTCTGTTCCATTGATCTGTGTCTATTTTTGTGCTAGTACCATACAGTTTTGATTACCAAAACTTTGTAATATAACTTGAAGTCTGGAATTGTGATATCTCCATTTTTTTTTCTTTGTTCAAGATTGCTTTGGTTATTTAGGGTCTTTCATGGTTCCATACAAATTTTAGGACTGTTTGTTTTAGTTCTGTAATCACTCTTTTGGGATACTGTATTTAGTACATGTTTTTCTTCCTGGATTTTTCACATGATTCACAATGAATTATTATATATTCTTATTATTTCCCATTTAGACGATTAGTTTTTCAAGGACATGGAATATACGTGTGTGTGTGTGTGTGTGTGTGTGTGTGTGTGTGTGTAGTTGTATTTCCAGCACCCAGCAGAGTACCTCATATGTGCTATGAGATCAAGAAATGCTGGTTAGATTGAATTAAAAGAGTCCTAAGAGGAGTACAAATGAGGAAGTTTAGAGTTGGAAGAAATTATTTACAACAGAAGAAAGTATCAAATAAAACTTTTTAGACCACATGGTAGTTTTTAAGGCATACTTGAGTGTAGACATCCAACAATGAGAAAAAAGAGTCTTCTCAGTAAAGAACAGTGTGCACAAATGTGGGAAAGTGGGAAAGCCAATATGTGTCCAGGGTACAACCCTGGTTGGCTGGAGTATAGTGGGTGTGAAAGAGAGCACTGGCAGGTAAAGCGGTAGAGTAAGTTGAAGCCAGATCAGGGACCATTTTGAATAACAAATCGGGAAATCTGAGCTTCCTCTCATAGGCTCTGGGGTGGGGTGGGACATGGAAGTTTTCTGAGGAGGGAGTGTTGTAAATTTTCAGAGTTGTGTGTTAGGATGTTAAATCTGGTATAGTATCCAATTTCTCTGACTGCAGTATTTCTCTCTAAAAGCAGCTCCTATGGTGATTAGGATTGCCATTACTCTCTTACCTCTTCTCTATATTATTTTATCTTTTATTGGGTCGACTGATGGAGAAACTAGAACTGTTTTAAGGACTCTAGTTTGATTGTCACTCCACATTAAAGTACCTGTTTCTGTTCTTCTTTCTTATGTACTTTTTTGCACATTTCTCAGGATTTGCCTTTATCTTTCTCCCCACTGCACGCCCCCCACCCCCAAGCCTCCAGGACAGGTCTCAGGTTTCTTATCTGAGTCATATAGCTAAGGGGAAGGGGAAAATTTCAGGTTCTGCCAAGCTCTGTGCCACACACTGGCCAGGTCTCACCTGATCATCACATTGTTCAGGATGCTCTGAATTCACATCTCAGTCTTTCCATAATCTCAGTTGAGCTCTTTGGGAAGCCTTTTTTTTTTTTTTTTTCCCATCTCTAGCATGAAAACATGCTGTTAAAAAATTGTTCTCCTTCCTAAAGAGACTCTCCTCTATCCTTCTCTTTCTCTCCTGAGTAGCTTCCCAATTCTTTCAAAGGTATTTGCCTTCTTGTCACAGTTGTATTAGCATTCCAAGCAGAAAGTGCCCTTTCATCACTTTTCCATCCTTGACTTCTTCCAGACTCTCTCCATGTGGGCTACTCATATACAACCAACAAATGCAAAGCTGAAATTGTCAGACTAGACCAAAGACAAAAAGAATTATTCTGACTGCATTGTTACAGGAATGCAAAATCATTTCTCACCTAAAATTAAATCAATTCATCTTTTTTTCTTTTGAGGACCCAGACGATACCATTCTCACAATTATAATGAATTTTGTATAAGCAAGGAATTAAAGAAATTGTTTTAAAAATGTCTTAGCTACCCATTAAGTGTCACAAATACATTGATATTTTAAGCTTCAAAATACGAGTCTATCAACATGCCATTAAAATGATAAATTTTAAATATTTCCCTTTACTTAATGAAAGTATTTTTTTCTATTTATTTATTCCAGAATATACACGAAGACCAAAGAAGAATATTACCATCCAAGGATAACTACTATTACATTTTTATAAATATTATTTTATTCTTTTCCTGTGCATACACATTAATTAAAAAAAAATAGGTATACAGTACAGACTATTTTGTGATGGGCCTTTTCACTTAACACTATATTATGAACATAATGGTATTAGATTATCTATTTATAGAACATTTTTATTAGGCAGCAAGTATTTCATTGTATATCATATAGCTGTATCATAATTTGTTTAATTCCATTTTGTAGGACATTTAGATTGCCCCCTTTTTGCTATTGAAGACAAAATATCCATGCAACAAAATCTTTGATGATATCTATGAAAATTTTGAGTGATATATTCTTAGAAACCTGAGTTAACAGTTATTGAAAATATCATAGATTTTGATATGTTTCTAGTTTACTACAATAAACTGGGAGAAAGTTCAGTCCTCAATTCCTTGAGATTAGAAGTGGCCTGGGGGCACCTGGGTGGTTCAGTTGGTTAAGCGAGGACTCCTGGTTTCATCTCAGGTCATGATCTCAGGGGCGTGAGGTTGAGCTGTGTGTTGGGCTCCATGCTCAACAGTGAGTCTGCTTGAGACTCTCTCTCCTTCTCCCTCTGCCCCTCCCCCCATTCATGCTCTTTCTCTCTCTCTCAAATAATAAATAAAAATCTAAAAAAAAAAAGTGGCCTGGAGGCTATATACACATATGACAAAGCTTGCTCCACAGAATATGCCAGTTTTTAAATATCAAAAATTACAAATGAACATAGGGGGTAAAAAAGAGGGAAGAAAACCATAAAAAAGATTCTTAACTAGAGAGAACAAACTGAAGGTTGGTGGAGGGAAATGGGTGGGGGGATGGGCTAAATGGGTAATGGGCATTAAGGAGGGCACTTGTTATGATGAACACTGGGTGTTGCACGTAAGTGATGAATCACTAAATTCTATTCCTGAAACAAATATTACACTGTTAACTAACTGGAATTTAAATAAACACTTGAAACAAAAAAATATAAATAAAAATAAATAAAATTTTAAAAAGTCCAAAAAACTATTACATTATAGATATGCTCACAAAGCTTCAAAAAGTAAAAGGGTATTTGCTGTTTCACTTCTTACAAATATAACTAGGGTAAATGAATTATCATTAGACTGATTAATTAATCATTAGACTGATAAATCATTAATTAGGCCAATATTAATCATTCTTTATTAGTTCCATTATGCAGAAATTGCCTCCATTACTGCTGGAACTATACTCTTGGTTAAGACATCCTTGTGATTGGATAGAATTAAAAGTGGAAAGTAAACAAGCAAATTTTCAACAAGGAAGCATGTTGGTTGTTGTTGTAACCGGGACAGTGGTTGACTACAGGAACCCAAAAGGAACCAAAAGGCCAACCTGAGCCATAGCATCTCTTGGGTATGTACAGTTACACAGTACACACTTTGGAGTTAGCACAAATTTACACGTCATTTTAACTCTTTTCCTTTCCTACATATTTCCTTACCAATCCTTCCACTTATCCTTCAGGTTACCTTCCAACCATTACTTCCTATACATGTCCCCGGCCAGAACACACATATATACAGGCTCCTTCCCACTGCCCCCATAGTACAGTTCCCTATTTCTAGACTCTCCCCTCTCTGTGACCTTTACAACTGATTGTCTAACCTTCCTTAAACATAATTTTCATTATTTCACTTCTCATTTAGGAATGTTTAGGGATCTCCAAGTTTTATCTTCTCTCATCCCTCAGTCTGAGACCTTTATCAGTTGTCTCAACACAAGCTCATCAACCTTTCTGGGATATTTTGTTACTCTCTGACCCAAAGGAATCATCAGGGGCCCCATATGAGATATATAATAGTGAGTATGTTCTCATGGAATTTTTCTCCTAATAATTCTTTCTTTATTACATTCATTAGCCTAGTTTTCCATTTCTTTTTTTTTGTAATTTTATTTATTTGTTTGAGAGAGAGAGTGTGTGTGAGAGAGCAAAAGCAGGGGGAGCTGCTGCGGGAGAAGAAAAGCAGGCTCCCCACTGAGCAGGGAGCCAGAAGGGGGCTTGACCCCAGGATCCTGAGACCAGGGCCTGAGCCGAAGGTAGATGCTTAACCAATTGAGCCACCAAGGCTCCCTAGCTTTCCATTTCTAACATCCGACCATCCTTGCCTTTCTTAGGCTCATCTCCTGCCACTCCTTCCTTCCTCACAACCTCCCGTATTCAAGCCACCATAAACAGCTTGTGATCCCTGGAAGACTGAGGATCTTCCAAATCTCTTCACCTGGACTAATACTATTTCCAAGGTCTTGAATGCCTGTCTTCCTTTCACCATGCAAAGAAAAGTAGAAACAGTAACAATATCATTTCTGCACAAACTTTCCTAATTCCCTGAACTTGCATTATACTTCCTTTCTATTCATTGCTCCCTAGTTGTTTGGATTTATGATGACTTTTATATATTTCCATACCTATGACTACACTGTATAAAATCTTTAGGGCAGGGATAATTTTTTTTTAAAGATTTTATTTATTTATGTGACAGAGAGACAGCCAGCGAGAGAGGGAACACAAGCAGGGGGAGTGGGAGAGGAAGAAGCAGGCTCCCAGTGGAGGAGCCCAATGTGGGACTCAATCCCAGAACGCCGGGATCACGCCCTGAGCCGAAGGCAGACGCTTAACGCCTGCGCTACCCAGGCACCCCGAGGGATAATTTCCTGTAGTTATTTCTATATTTCTTATATTCAGGTCTTACTCTTCAAAGGCTGACATAGTGCTTAATAAATGTTTGCATTCAGTTCCCCCAGGTTCTATGTTGTCTTCAGGCTACAGATTGCATTTTTGTTCTCTGTATTCTGCTGTAAGTGTCGTGAGTTATTGATTATACGCAAGGTATAACACGAACGGTAAGGTGGCTTTTGCCTGGCTCCACAACTGCCCTCTTCCATCTCTGCCACCTTTTCGTACCAGCTCTCCTTCCCAAGTGCTTAACAAATACTCTATGGCATTCCACAAAGTCAGGGAAGTATTCTATAAGCATTTTTTGATTATTAAGAAAATTTTTAATTCCCTTGGCTACAGCTTCCAATCAAATTTAAGGCAAGAGAATCATTAAAATTAATCACTGTACAATACAATGAGTACATAGGTTTCCACACCAACCTTTGTCAACATTTGGTTGTGTTTTAGGATCTAGGAGGTTAAACCCTGATATTATTTAACCTTCTCTATTATTTTTACATGGTTTAGAGATACCCCTCTCACACTGCTGATAATAATGCTGCCCTTTCATTGAGCATATATGATAAGCAGACACTGTGCTGCTGGCCTGACCTGCATATCTCATGTAATCCTTACAGCAACCCTAAAAGGTAATTTTCAAGATCAGAAAACTGAGGCTCAGAGAGGTATTGTGACTTGTCCAAAGTCACATAGCTAATACATGGTGGAGCTGATATCCATGATAAATGATCATCTAGACTTTGAGTTCTCACTTCCAGAAAACACTTACGTCATTTGAAAACAAGATTTGGGGGGAGTGTTAGGGATTTTAAAAAAATGTTGAGCTGAAATATACAGCTTTCAGCTCTTTGCTCTAGTTCTGTACACTAAGTATATATGTGGAAAGTTTTAATTCTTACTTCTTATGATAGTCCTATTAATATTTAAAGTCTGTTGCTATTGTTTTCAATTTTTTTTTTTTACACCAAATATCTTCAGCTCTTTCAGCTGTTCCTCATGTAACTTGGCTTCAGATCTCACATGCTCTGGGTTGCTCTCCTTTGGGCAAGCAAGCTCCAGTTGTGTCAATCATTGTCCCTTTTAAAACTTGATGAAGCCCAGAGCTGAACACAATGCTCCAGATGTTTTCTAACTGGTATAGACTATGGTGAAACTATCACCTCCTTTGTTCAGACACTTTACTTCTATTAATGTAGTCTGAAATTGCATTACATTTCTTGGCAATGCTGTCAGTTAAAACCCTGAAGTTTTTTTCCCATATGAATTATGAAATTTATGAATGTGAGAGCAATTTATAGACTATAAACTACTATAGTAATAAAATTTATTAATAGTAGAATAAATGGCAGATTTGACCTACTTTTAAAGCAAAAAAAATTTACAGAATAAATTTTAACTTTTGGATTCTAAAAAATCTAATTCTAAAAATCTTCATACCATTTTAAAAAACAGGTTAAGCCAATTTGCCTGCAAACAATAGAGGCAAATCTCTGTAAGTAGGAGCTTTGTCATCAATGAACTTTAATATTTCTAAAACACTCCAGTGTTCAATATAGAAACTAGGCAACACAATTTTTATTATGCAGGCTGCTACGGACAACCACTATGAGGTCAGAACGTTTATAGTTAGAGCAGAGTTTCTTCATCAAACACATGCATGTAAATTATAGCCTTTGACAGCTGCTTGAGGAAAAATAGTCATCATGGGAAAGCAGAAAGTGCCTTGCCTAAGAACTGGATCAACTATTCATATCAGTTCAGAAAATTTTACTAAGTACATGGTATGTATAAAGCATTAGTGTAGGTGATTTTAAGGATGCAAAGAAAGTGGGACTTCTGCTCTCAGTCTGGGAGAAGAGACAGGTATTTTGATCCATAAATAGACATAAATATGCTCATGATATAAAACCATCATTAATAAGCCCACTTTCATATTTACACAACACTCTATGGAATAATAAAGATCACTTAGAACAACATCAATTATTTTTAAGTTATCTGGAATTTTTAGCTAGCTCATGGGGCCTCAAGTTTTCCACATCCCCAGTAATTGCACAAAGTCACCTCCACTGACATAGTTGCTCATTAATTCATTCAACAAACACATAAAACTTAGGAAACTCTAGTGATTGGGTTTGGTTAGAGTTAATGTATTTATGGGGAATGAAAGCTAACAAGGCTACATTAGTAGGCAGGGGCTGGATACAAAGGGCTGTGTATGTTGAGGTGGCGTTTATGTTGTTTTTGTCTAGCCACTACCTTTCTTCACATTCTCCCGCTAATAGAACTCTCTTTTCCAGGACAGGACCACCTTCATGTTGCTGGGGAAGACAGAATGACCCTGGCCCCTTCGTGCTCCACCCAGATACAAGGGTGAGGGCATGACCAAAGCCTAGACAGGCTACAGTGATTGATAACAGGTCAGGCAGGTGGCCCAAGCCAGGCTAATCAGGGTGCTGCCCTGAACTTTTCTGTTAGAGCTATTAAAGAAGAACAATTCTTTCTAGAAGGGTCGCTAGACTGTCAATAATTGAAGTAGTGGTATGGGGGGAGGGAGGCTTTTCAGCATCATCTTGATGCCAAGTAGAGACAGTCTAAGACAGAAACCAAGATAGAGCCCTGATGACATCACTTGCCACTGAATGAAGCCAGGTCTGCCCCCTGGATTTTATAGTATGTTAGCTAATAAATTCTATTTATTGTATAGGTTAGTTGAGTTGGTTTTTGTTGCTTATGGTTCACTTTGTTCTAACTAAAACATATTATCGTAAAGAATTTGATATCAAGACATTCATATCCAAACCCACATTATATTTATAAGGTGTAGATCTATCTATCTATCTATCTATCTATCTATCTATCTATCTATCTATCATCTATCATCATCTATCTATCTATCATCTATCTCTGTCTTATCTATCTATCCACCCATCATGTCATACAGGCTCCAACACTATGCTCGGTATGCCAATCCAAATTTAATGTAATTTCAACCTCATCTTTAGCAAGGCATATTCTCTATCTCTGTATTCCATATGTAAATAGATTTTTATTAGTATTCTTACTTATGAAGATGCTTTGAGAATTAATGAGCTCAAATTAGCTGAGTTAGGAAATTTTTAATAGAGCCTGCTGATGCTGAGTGATTATTTAACATACACTGGTGACCTGTTGAAAGCAGGCTTATGAGGCCTCCCTACACCCATGCCTTAATTGTGGCAAACTCCAGCGTTTCTTTAGCTTCTAATTTTGGATGAATATCCAAATTCTGAAATTTACTATCCAGTGCTCTATTCACTAGAGAATATTGCAATCTTAAACCATGCTTCAAAATTGTTCTTCACAAAATTTTATGATGTATCAAAATAAGTCATGTCTGAAGTAAATGTTCTAATTTTAGATGGTGCTTCTTTTTCTATCAAAAACCACTTTAATGTGGAATCATTTCCAGTACACTTACTGGTAAAGACATATTCCAAAAGAAGGAAGTAATTTGCAAGGGTTTTTTTTTTTTTTTCTGTCTGAATGAGGCCTCTAAAAACAAATACTCATCTATAATGCATGGAGTTTATTTTAAAGCAAAAATTGTGTCACATTTTACCACGAGTAAATAATTATATTTCCTACTTTCTTCCTCCTGTTCTCCCGGCCTAGTAATATTTGAATTGATCCACAGAAAAATCACATTGAATTTTACCAAAAATTCAATAAAACACAATAATAACATTAATATGTAGATGGTCTGCACATGCAAACCAATATACTCGTGATCGTTTGACCATTTAAATTAGCTAATTTATTATTTTAAAAAAAGAAATCAAACAACCAGTTTCATTAAATAGACTGATTGGTCAAAGTGGGTTTGCATGTAGTGACCAAAACAGGCCTAAGGCATTAGAAAAGATGCAAGCTTTACCCATGAGACCTATACTAAAACTTAATTACTCAGTGTAGTCAGTGACCTGGCTGGGCCTCATACAAGCAAAGTTAAAACTTAGTCATGTGAAGATACTTGATACCTACAACAAATAGGTATCAGAATTCAAATATTTGTTTTGTTTCAGTGCTATGCAAACTCCATGTAGAATTGGGTCAAATCAATTCAGTTTAGGAGGTTTGTTAATGCATTGATGATACAACACAATACATACTTTCAAAAGTAAAACTTTCTGTTTTATAATGCCAAATGTCTGTCCGCAGAAGCAACTAATAAAAATCAGAATTAAGAACAAAGAAGAAATCGTCTTTTGATACATAAACTAGAGGTTTGTATCTCTGTTTATATATTAAAATTAGCGGCAAGGGGCACCTGGGTGGCTCAGGTAGTTAAGCGTCTGCCTTCAGCTCACATCATGATCCCAGGGTCCTGGGATCGAGCCCCGCATAGGGCTCCCTGCTCAGTGGGGAGCCTGCTTCTCCTTCTCCCGCTTCCCCTGCTTGTGCACATATGCTCTCTCTGTCAAATAAAAAAATGAAATCTTAAAAAAAAAAATCAGCTGTGAGATTCTGATTTCTACGGCCTGGGATAAGACCTGCACATTTTTTGAAGCTTCTCAGGTGATCTTAATATACAGTTAAATTTAAGAAGGACTGGCCTAAACTTTTCTAATCTTAAAGTATTATTTACTGAGAAAGGTAATAAAGAACATGATAGTTGTTTCTTACATGAATAATTGTATAAATTACCTAAAGTCCCAGAGATTTGGTCTCCTTGTCTTTAAAATACAAATTATGCTATCTGTCACTCAGAATATTTTTGAGGATTACCAATATAAAGGAGGTGGCCTGGAATAATGCTTAGCATTTCATTAGTTGAACACTCAAAAGCCACCAAGGTATAAGGTAGATAACCAGTCTGGGGGTAAGATGAGAGGGGCTGGTGGAAACTGGCAAAATAGGATAGACTCAGTCTAAAGGGACATCTACTGCTTAGTTCCTGCCAACTGTCATGTAGGAATATACATCAGTAGTTCCAGATCTCCTTTTTTTCTCAAGAAAAGAAAGAAATACGGATATTTTAAGTGTGACATTTTCTTACTTTTAAAGCAGCCAAACAAAACATATCTGTGTCACCAATTTTTTATTCTGGAAAGTCTTAATTCTCTTACCGTACAAACATACTCTGGCCATATGACTGTGGGTGGTTTCAAATTTTGTTCTTGTTTTAGGTTAGTTTTAATTAATCAATTAACTATCCATTTATCCTTCTGCCAAGTATTTCTTCCTAAGTGGATCAAGGATTTCTAATTTATTTTTATTGAGGTATAATTGACATACAATATTATATTAGTTTCAGGTGTACCTCATAGTGATTTCATATTTGTATATATTGCAAAATGATCACTGCAATAAGTCTAGTTAACATCCATCGTCGTACATAGTTACAGAATTGGGTCAAGAATTTCTAGTGACGACTTTGCATGATATAACCATACAATGAATCTATTAGTTTTCAGGTATTGTGCAGTTAAAATTTGTCCATGATGTAGTTTTCCCCATGTTATTAATGGCACAATTTTATCTTCCTCTATTTATATCTCCCCTCCCCTACCAACACTAAATCCTTCTTCAGTTTTGACCTCAGCAATTTGTTATAGTCTTCATATAATATTTTTCATTTTTTGCCTTTCTTTTGGGGATAAGCCAATGTTATTTCCAGCCATCTGAATTGCACCAGTAAAGCTTACTTTTTTCTGAAGAACAGCATATTTTCTTATTCCACTTAGCTTCACTGTTGCTACTACATACATATATACATGAATAAAAAAAGCTTCTTTATCTTTCCTTAGAAACCCAAAAATCCTGTTATACCAATACTCCTTGTTTACATAAGTTGGATGAAGTACTTTGAATCCTTTCTATAAGGGCAGAGGTTCTCATTTTTTTTTAAAGATTTTATTTATTTATTTGACAGAGATAGAGACAGCCAGCGAGAGAGGGAACACAAGCAGGGGGAGTGGGAGAGGAAGAAGCAGGCTCCCAGCGGAACAGCCCGATGTGGGACTCGATCCCGAAATGCTGGGATCATGCCCTGAGCGGAAGACAGCCGCTTAACTACTGCACTTCCCAGGCGCCCCTGAATTAGGGTATCTTGAAATAACAGAGTGATCTTGAAGACCTTCTTGTGTGAATGCAGGCTTAAATAAATCAATTTGAAAATATCTAAATGCCCAGAGTAGATGATAATTGAATATTTAACTTAATAGTGACAATATAAATAGTTATAAGCAGAGCTATAAGTTCAATTAATTCATGATTGATTTTTTAAAAAGATTTTATTTATTTATTTAGAGAGAGAGAGAGAGAATCTCAAGCAGACTCTGCACTGAGCATGGAGCTGGAGGTGGTGCTTGATCTCACAACCCTGAGATCATGACCTGAGCCAAAAATCAAGATTCGGACACTTAACTGACTGAGCCACCCAGGTGCCCCTCATGATTAATTCTTAAGCTGACTCCTGTTAACAGAGCAGGAGAATTAAACAAACTTTTCTGTGGAAATCCAGCATTTGTGGAACCCACCACTTCACTTAGAGGAAGGATGCCATAAACTACTTGGAATATGAACTTGTTGAAGGGCAACATTTTCCTCATTCTGCTATGGCAGAAAAAAATCATAGAACTTAAAGTAGTTGTCAATATAATTGTGTGTGTACGTGTAATACACAGACATGTATGCATGCATGTAACACATGTGTTGCTATATGTGTGAATGTGTAACATACATATACCCAAGTTTGGTTTCCTTTCTTTCTCTTTCCTCTTTTTAATTCCTTCCTCCTTTCCTTCCTTCCTTCCTTTTTTCTTGGTAACAAAGAAATAAGTCAACATTCAGTGCTGTGATGCAATCAACTCTTGTGAGAAGTTCACATTTAATCAATAATTACCATTTACTGAAGTTTTGCCTAAAGGTATTATTTAAAAATATAATTTTCTTTTAGTTTATTTGTAGGAAAGAAGAATTCAGGAAGTATGGCCTATTCATATATATTATGTTTGGTATTTAAGGTAGGATCCTTGCTAGCTGTTTTTCATAGAATCATGGAAAGTTAGACTTGGAAGCAACTGAAGATAGCAAATAGATTAAATTCTCATAGTACAGGGGAGGAGACTGAAGCCCTTGCTAGCTAAGTATCTTCCACAGACAACTAGGATCTAAGCCCAAGTCTTCTGACTCCAACTTAGCAGCTTTCTCAACTCTACCAATAGCTAATCTAAACTAAACCAAAACAAAACAAAAACCAAACCAACCCAAACACGAGCTGATAATTCTCAGCATAAGGTTAACTAAAAAGAGAAAAAATCCTTTCCATTTGGTGAAAAGGTCAACCAGAGTAGTAAGATACAGGTAAAGAGACTATGTTTTTGTTCATTTGTTTAAATTTTCAACCTGTAGTTTTCATACAATATACATCATTTAACCTATAATTCCCACCATAATAAAGTAAAAGAGTGGTACTGGGAAATATTATTCTTCCTCAAGATGAGCTCTGATATTCATGCTCATTGTCACAAAATAGGTTAGACTGGGAATATTGAATGCTGTGTTATAAAGAACTGAAAATAGAATACATATTTGACATCAGAAAAATTTGAGTTCCAAACCTACCCAGTTACTTACCAACTGGGTGATCCTGGGAAACATAAACTCTCTGAATCTTGGTTTCTTTACCAGCAAATTGGGTCTATTAGTACATATCTTTGAGGATTCCTCTGAGTAGTAAATAAGATGATGCACTCAAAGTGCCTGGCTTTTGTGGTCACTAAGGTCCAACGCCTCATCCCTGAAATTTTAACAGCAATGGACAAGAAGGTGGTTGGTGAATTTTCCGCGGTTATGCTGAGATGACTGGTTGATGTCTGAAAGTACTTGAAAGAATACCTTCTTATTTTGTTTCCCGTAAGCCATTTGGTTCTAAGTGTACTGGTCATTTGAAAGCCTTTTGTGTACTCATTCTGGTTTGTAGTTTCCAAGGTAAACTTAATATCCTTGTCATTTCCCTAGTGTGACACCAAGTGGTTATTAAACGCTTATTGATTCAATGTCATTGAGCTTTCCATCAGGCATGTGCTCGGTGCATAAATTCACACACAGGAGCTTGTGTGAACGTAAGTTCAGGGGGAGACACTTGGCCCATCATTTTGTTCATAGCCGTATCCCCAGTGCTTACAGCAGTGCCTGGCACATAGTGTTCAGAAATTTTTTGTTGGATAAATTAATGAAAGTGTATGTGTATACTATCCCATCCTAGACGCTGTAGGAAGTAAGCTATTAATGGTTCACCCTTTTTCAAAGCACTTGCTTATGACAATGCATCCGATGAAAGACTGAGAAACAACAGGACAATTTAAGAAGTTATCTATACTTCCATTGTTCAAGTATTCACATTTGTGCACTGTTTTTAGCTACTACCATTAGGAAAGGAAAAGTGAGATCATATCTAAAACTAAACTAAAATGAAAAATTCTGTTCTTAAAGGCTGTCCTAAAAAGAGATGATACCACATGCCCTTATTGTCATATCAAAAGATGGCTTTTCATATTTGTGGCCTTTCCTAAGTTCATAAACATTAAGAAAGAAAATGTTATTTAAGTTTCGTTTGGTTTATGTATCTATCTTCCCTGTTCAACCACAAGTTCTTTGAGATTAGGGACTATCACTAGTGGGAGTCCACATCTTCCTCACCTGACATTATCTGACATATACTTAGGTGCTCAATAAATGCTTGAAGGAGGAAGATGATGTTTGTTCAAATGAAATTTACCTAAGTACTAAAACTTATATTTATGAACTGTTTTTAATGTCTCTTTCACGGTTGCTTTACATGCTTTCTAAAGTCAAGATCATTTTTTAAAAATACATGACTAATTTTGGACTGCATCTGGTCATTTTATGACAACTGAAATAGATGAGTGCGTATAGACAGCATCTATAATAAGAACAGGATTCTTTTGAGTGACCGGAGCATCATGTTGCCATCAAGTGTACAGTGGAGAGGACTAGCAGGCTCCCTTTCCAGTTCTTCTCTTATTCTGTGCCAACTGGGCCCTCGGTCTTATTGGTATCCAATAATCAGCCCGATTACAGCTAGCCCTGGGAGACATGACAGAAAGAGAGTCCTCATCTTGCATTAATTGCTCCTATTGAAACTATGCCACATCTCTCCAAGCTAGATGTTGCTTAGTATCCCTTTGATATGATAATGACATGCTTCTTAGCAGATGAATATGCAAATTAAAAGCAGTAATTTGGTGGCATGCACCTGCTGACACTGCACGGCTATGCTTATGTGCTCTGCTGTAACACTGCAGCCACACAAAAGCATCACAGAGGTAAAATTAAATTCTAATGTCGTATATATTAAACAGATGCTTCCACTTTTCTTTGTATATCTACTTTTACAGATTTTGCCATTGGAATCTCAGTTCTCTTCATGCAATTAATGGACATTGATGTGTCGTACACAGAAGCGTACTCAGTGCCATTTAAGGAGGCTGATTTTAAGGAGGTGGCTTACATATATGCACATTAGGAGATGAACATTTCTTCTTCATAGCATAGAAGCTGATGACTTTACTCTTGTTGCACAAAGACTCCTATTCATACATGGAATGTATCCTTGGGCTGCAAAGCTGAAAATCACGTTTCTATAGCAAAGATGTGCACTGAAATAGAGGTACTGCGTATCATTTGAAAAAGGATTCCAAAATGACTTGAAGAGGCTAGCAAAATACCCAGAATCAGTAAGCTAAATTCTCTGCTTCAAGAGGCGAGTTACAATGAATGAGAAATGGTGATTGCTTAGGTGGGAACCTAAAAGTCTTTATCAATGTGTCATGTGGCTCAACCAGTCAGAATTAAGCATTCTTAAGACAAAATTTTATAAAAGGTGCTACTTCTCCATTTTTCCCTGCCCTTAGGCCAGGTAGCATTCACACAGCTACATATATATACGTGTATATATACATATATATACACACATATATACATATATATATGCATGTATGTATATGACAATAACTGAATCAATCGAGATTGAATAGGGCATACACAAATTAAACACATATTTTTATACAGTGAGCATTTTATACTATTCATTTGATGATTACATATTATATAAAGTGGATATGTTCCAATTTAGTTAAATCTCTTTTGTTGGACATCGATGTTTTTTCCAATTCTTTAATTACATAAATACTACTGTAATGAACATCTTCAACATACAGCATTTTCCTTCCTTGTGTTTATTTCTCTGGAGTAATAGTCCAGAAATGAGATTACTAGGTCAAAAGATAAGACCACGTTGAAGATGAAAAAAGAAATTCTCTGGTGAACTATTTGTCTTATTTCAAAGTACATGCTTTTTAGAAACCTAGCATGAGAGACGCTTTTATGGTTACACAATTGGAGACTCGATTTTCAACTTCCTTATACAGGCATGTTACAGGTCTCCATCTACTTTGATTTAAACATATTTTGTATCTAAGTTTTAGATATGGATGGAGTGATTCATTGCTACTTCATAATGCCACTATGCATCCAGGAGTAAACACGACAGAGAAATACAATTCTCTTAACTTTTCAATTTGATGCTGGATACAGTTTATTAAACTAAGTAATAAAAGTTTCAAGGTTATTTCTACTTGCATAAAAAGCCCTATTACTGGTAAGTTTTGTGGAACTACCTGCTACATTTATACAAAATATAACTTTTTACCTCAAGGATTCATATTTTCAAGTTTTAAATTGTTTGTAGTCCTTGAAAAATATATAGAGTGTGTATGCAATACAAAGAAGGTCAAGATTTGTGGTAATCTTCAAAAATTTCATTTTCATTTGTATTGTAAAACAAACATCTAGTATTATTAGATCATTTGTAGATTTTTCAAGACTTCTAAGTTTTCGTTATTTAATAGCCACATCATTAACAAAACTTAACTTTTTGACGGAATAAAAATAGTATTTGCAATGACTTAGGATAATGACTTAGGATAATCTGGGAAGTTGTTCCATTCTTTTCTGCCTCCTTTCAACCTTTGAAATTGCTATAAGTTTCCTTAATACTGTACTACTTTGAAGAGCAGGATATAAATTCTTTTTTAAAATTTAATTTAATTTTATTTAAATTCAATTAATTAACATATAGTGTATTATTACTTTCAGAGGTAGAGTTCAGTGATTCATCAGTCTTATATAACACCCAGTGCACATAGGATATGAATTCTGAAACCTAGGTTTCTCTAATGCTAGAATGTTCACTGTAATGGGAACCAGGAGTGACTAAGACATAATGAGCCGGAGAAGCAATTATATTTAACTTTTTTGGGACTCAGATTTTCACTGGAAATAGTCATCCACTTAACAAATACTTATTGAATGCCTACTGTGTGCTGGGTACTGTTCAAGGTGATGGAGATAAGGCCAAGGAATAAAGTAAGGGCCCCCCTCGTATGGAGCTTACATGTTAGTATGGGAGAGAACAAATAGATACATGTAATATGAGGTGACTGGAGCTCCGTCCCTTTACAGTGCTCCACACCACTCCATCTTCTCTGCCCATCACCAGCAAGCCATCAGACTGACTCCTAAGACCGAGTTCTGATTCAACGTGTATTTAAAATAAATACACTAACAGAAATCTGTTACATCTCCTATAATAAAAAATCCTCTCTTATTAAACTTCTGCATATAGCTACCAACTATTTCTCTGTTCCCCTTTACTTTTTTATAAAATATTTTATTTATTTATTTGAGAGAGAAAGGGAGAGAGCACAGAGGGAGAGGGAGAGGGACAAGTAGTTTCCCCACTGAGCACGGAGCTCCTTGACCTGAGGACCCTGAGATCATGACCTGAGCCAAAGGCAGATGCTTAACCAACTGAGCCACCCAGGCACTGCCCCCTTTACTTTTTAAAGAAAATGTTCTTGAAAGGGTTCCTGTACTTATTGTCTCCAGTTCATCTTCTTCCATTTTCTCCTGGACACGATGTCACTCTAAACAAGCTTTTGCTCCCAGCCTTCTATCCAAATTGTTCTTTGTCAAATCACAAGTGACCTCCACATTGCCAAAGTCACTGGTCAAGTCTCAGTCCTTTCTTTATTCTTCCCCCTACTACTAATTCTTGCTACTATTAAGTATAATAATAATCATAGCCAGTATATAATATATTTGAAAGTTACTAGGAGAGTAGATCCTAAGAGTTCTCATCATTAGGAAAAAAAAACATTTTCTTCTTTTTTTAGACCTGTATGAAATGATGGGGGTTAACTAAACTCACTGTGGCAATCATTTCATAATATATGTAAGTCGGATAATTGTGCTGTATACCTTAAACTTACATAGGGCTCTGTGTCAGTTACATCACAATAAAACTGGAAGAAAAAGTAATAAAAATGCACAACAATAAAAAAATAATAATCATAGTTGTCATTTATTAGGCACTTGCTATACTGCAGGCACTACTCTAAGTGTGTTAAAAAAAAGTGAGACACATAAGCCTCATATTAACCATATAAAATAGCAGCCATTAAAATACCCTTTTTACAGATGGAGAAGGAGACAGAGAGGTGTAGTGACTTTTTCAAGGTCACACAGCAAATAATTTGCAAAGCTGGATTTGAACTTGGCAGAAATGTCTGTAGAGCCTTTATCTTAGCCACTGTGTTATGCTGACTCCTTGGCATTTGACTGAATTGACTGCTCCCTCCTCCTTAAAATATTTTCTTCACTTGGCCTCCAAGACACGATGCTTCCCTGGATTTTTTCCCTATCTTTATGGCTGTTCCTTCTCATTCTCCCTGCTGGCTTTCCTAAATATTAACAGTGGAGTGTCTCAGAGCTAAATCCTTTAATCTCTTCTCTCTATTCACTCCCTTGGTGATCTTATCACAAATCTCATGGGCTTTAAGTCACCTGTAAGTTCTGACAATTCCCCAGTTTTTGCCTCAAAACCAATGTTTCCACTAAAAGCCAGATTCAAATATCCAAAGGCCCACTTGACATCTCTACTTTGAGATGTAAGTATCACAAACTTAACAAAATTGGAACTAACCTCTGATATTCTCACTTCTATCCCAAACCAGCTTCTCTTCGCAGTTAAGAATAACTCCATTTTCAGGAGTTGCTTAGGCTCAAAATTTTGAAGTCTTCCCATAAAAATGGTCAATAGACACATGAAAAAATACTCAACATCACTCAGCATCAAGGAAATACAGATCAAAACCACATCGAGATACCACCTCACATAGGTCAGAATGGCTAAAATTAACAAGTCAGGAAACAACAGATGTTGATGAAGATGCAGAGAAAGGGGAGCCCTCTTACATTCTTGGTGGAAACGCAAACTAGTGCAGCTATTCTGGAAAACAGTATGGAGATTCCTCAAAAAGTTAAAAATAGAGCTACCCTACAATCCAGCAATTGCACTACTAGGTATTTATCTAAAAGATACAAACATAATGATTCGAAGGGGCACATGCACCCCAATGTTTATAGCAGCAAAGTCCACAACAGAACTATAGAAAGAGCCCAGATGTCCATCCACAGATGAATGGATAGAGAAGATGTGCTACATATATACAATGGAATATTACTCAGCCATCAAAAAGAATGGAATCTTGCCATTTGCAATGACATGGGTGGAACTAGAGGGTATTATGCTAAGTGAAATAAGTCGGTCAGAGAAAGACAAATACCATACAATTTGCACTCATATGTGGAACTTAAGAAATAAACTAGATGAACATAGAGGAAGAGAAGGAAAAATAAAATAAGATGAAAATAGAAAGGGAGGCAAACCATAAGAGATGTTGAACTCTAGGAAACAAACAGGGTTGCTGGAGGGGAGTTGGGGGGAAGAGATAATGGGTGATGGGCATTAAGGAGGGCACTTGATGTAATGAGCACTGGGTGTTATATGTAACTGATGAATCACTAAATTCTACCCCTGAAACTAATAATGCATTACATGTTAACTAAATTGAATTTAAATAAAGAATTTTAAAAAATTTGGAGTCTTCCTCGACTATACTCTTTTTCTCACACTCTATATCTTATCCGTCAGCAAATCTTGTTGGCTCTACATTTGAAACCTTCCAGAATTCAACTATTTTCCACTACACCCACTGCCACCATCCTGGTCCAAGCCACAGCCAATTCTCCTTTGATTATTGCAGTAACCTCCTAACTACTCTCCCTACTTATTCCTTTGTTCCTTTACAATCCAGCCAACCCAACAGCCAGAGTTATTTTTCTCAAATGGAACTAAGACCATCCCACCGCTCTAGACCCTCCAATGGCTTCTTATTTCATTCAGTAAGAACCCAATGAAATCAGTAAAGTTTCAGGACACAAAATTAATACCCAGAAGTCAATAGCATTTCTATACAACAACAATGAACTATCACAAAGAGAAATTAAGAAATTAAGAAAGCAATCAATGGCATCAAAAAGAATAAAACACCTAGGAATAAACTTAACAAAAGGGGTGAAAGACCTATACTGTGAAAACTATAAAACACTAATGAAAGAATTTGAAGACGATACAGACAATGAAAATATTTTCCATGCTCATGGATTAGAAGAATTAATATTGTTAAAATGTCCATACCACCCAAAGCAATCTATAGATTCAATACAATCCCTATCAAAATACCGATAGCATTTTTCACTGAACTAGAACAAACAATACTAACATTTGTATGTAACCACAAAAGACCCCAAATAGCAAAAGCAATTTTGAGAAAACAGAATGAAGCTGGAGATATCACAATACCAGATTTCAAGATATACTACAAAGCTGCAGTAATCAAAACAATATGGTACTGGCACAAAACAGACACAGATCAATGGAGCAGAATAGAGAGAACAGAAATAAATCCACACCTACATGGTCAATTAATCTATGATGAGGAAGGCCAGAATAAACAACAGGGAAAAAAAGACTCGCCAGTAAATGGTAACTGGGAAAAGAGCTACATGTGAAAGAATGAAACTGGACCTCTTTTTAACACCATACACAAAAATAAACTCCAAATGAATTAAAGACCTAAATGTGAGACCTGAAACCATAAAAATCCTAGAATAGAGCACACAAGTAATAATTTCTCTGACATTGGTTATAGTGACATTTTTATAGATATATCTTCTAAGGCAAGGGAAACAAGCAAAAAGTAACTATTAGGAATACATCAAAATGAAAGACTTTTTTTTTTTTTTAAGATTTTATTGATTTATCTGACAGAGAGAGAGACAGTGAGAGAGGGAACACAAGCAGGGGGAGTGGAAGAGGGAAGCAGTTTTCTGCCCAGCAGGGAGCCCAACTCGGGCTCAATCCCAGAACCCTGGGATCATGACCTGAGCTGAAGGCAGACGTTTAACAACTGAGCCACACAGGCACCCCAAAATGAAAGACTTTTGCACAGCAAAGAAAACCATCAACAAAACAAAAAGGCAACCTACTGAATGGGAGAAGATTTGCAAATGATATATCCAGTAAAGTGTTAATATCCAAACTATATAAAGAACTTATATAACTCAACACCTAAAAACCCCCAAACAATCTGATTAAAAATGGGCAGAGGACCTGAATAGGCATTTTTCCAAAGAAGACATACAGGTGGCCAACAGACCTATGAAAAGATGCTCAATATCATAACCGTCAGGGGAATGCAAGTCAAAAGCACAGTGATATATCACCTTACACCTCTCAGGATGGCTAAAATAAAGAACACAAGAAATAACAAATGTTGGAGAGGGTGTCGAGGAAAAGGACCCCTTGTACACTGTTGGTGGGAATGCAAACTGGTGCAGCCTTTGTGGAAAAAAGTATGGAAGTTTCTCAAAAAATTAAAAATAGAAATACCAAATGATTTAATAATTCCACTAGTGGGTATTTACCCAAAGAATATGAAAACACTAAGTCAAAAAATATATGCATCCCTATGTTTATTACAGCATTATTCAGCATTAATGGCCAAAATATGGAGCCAATCTAAGTGTCCATCGATAGATGAATGGATAAGGAAGATGTGGTTACACACACACACACACACACACACACACACACAATGGAATATTTCATAGCCTTTAAAAAAGATGAGATCTTGTCACTTGTGACGACATGGATGGACCTAGACAGTATTATACAAAGTGGAATAAGTCAAACTGAGAAAGGTAAATACTATACAGTTTCACTCATATGTGGAATCTAAAAACTAAAACAAATGAATAAACAAACAAAAAGCAGAATTGGTCATGTAAATACAGAGAACGGGTGAGGAGATGGACAAAATGGGTGAAGGGGAGAGGGAGATACAGGCTTTTAGGTATGGAATAAAGAAGTCATGGGAATGAAAGGTATAACATAGGAAATAGAGTCAAAGATATTGTAATAGTGTCATATGGTGACCAATGGTGGCTATACTTGCAGTGAGGATAATAATATAATGCCTAGAGAAGTTGAATCACAATGTTGTATATCTGAAACTAATGTAACATTGTGTGTCAACTATACTACTCACCTCCTCCTGCAAAACCAAAAGCCATTATAATAGTCTACAAGATTCCCTAAAATCTAGCCCCTTAGTATCTCTCTGGCCTTATCTCCTATGATTCTATTCCTTGCTCACTCTGATCCAGCCCCACAGGGATTCTTCACATGTTCTTCCCAGAATTTTCCAGGCATACTTGGGGCTCTTTGCCTTTGCACTTTTTCCTCTTTCTGGAATCTTCTCCTCTTATATGTGAACTTGGCTTTTTCCCTCTATCCTTCAAGAATTAACTTAAATGCCCCCTTTTCAGGGAGGCCTTCCCTGACCACCCTATTTAAATTGTACCCAACTGCCTCTGATTCCTTTGTTCTGCTTTATCATTTGTTACAGTATATATTTTATTTATTTATTCTTTTTTTTTCTGTTTCCCCAGGTAGCATGTTGCATGAGCAGTGAATTTTCTGTTTTCCACACTATCTGTTCCTAGCACCTAGAACATTATCTGGCACAAGGTAGGAAAATTACTAGCTCATATAAGAGGAATTTCAGTGGTGGGAGATTTTCTGGGCTACATTCTTCCTTGCTCATGTATTGCGGGATAAACCAAGTTTCATTTCTTGATGTTCTCCTTAAGGTGAGGAAGGACTTTCCTAAAACTTTCCCCAAAATTCTCCTTGCCTTTCATTTCATGAATTCTGACCAACCACTGATAAAGAGAGCAGGGGCTGAGATCACCTTTGGTTTAACCAGACCCACCCTATAGCTAAGGGTAGAGTCAGCTTCCCTTGAGGCATACCATTTGGAGGGGCAAAACGAAGAAAGTAGGTTTCTACAGGGAGCAAATGCTGAGCTAGCAATATCCACTACAGATATCTTAAAGTGGAAGTGCTGGCTGAATTGATATTAGACAATTCATTTTCTCACATTCTCCTCAAAACTAGAATTTAGCAATTAAAAAAACCAATCTTGACAACTGAAAAATATCTCACTTTTAATTTTAATTTCTCTGGCTACACTTGACCTGGAATACATTTTTATTTGTTAATTAATCATGTATGTTTCCTGGGGCGCCTGGGTGGCTCAGTTGTTTAAGTGACTGCCTTCAGCTCAGGTCATGATCCCAAGGTCCTGGGATCAAGGTCCGCATCCGGCTCCCCACTCAGAGGGGAGCCTGCTTCTCCCTCTGCCTGCAGTTCCCCCTGCTTGTGCTCTCTCTCTCTGACAAATAAATAAAATCTTTAAAAAAAATAATGTATGTTTCCTATTTTTAAAATCACCTGGTCATATTCTTTGCTCATATTTTTCTACTGGATTATCTTTTCCTTGTTAATTATTGGGAGCTCTTTATATCGTCCATATGTAATCCTTTGTAACATACATTGTAAATACTTTCTCCCAAACTATTGCTTGTCATAACTTTGTTTACGGATATTTATTGGGTCATACATAGGTTTTAAATTTTATGTATTCGAATCTATCAATCATTTGATTTTTAGCTTCTAGGTTTTGTCTTAACAGAGATTGTCCTACTCCAACATCATAAATATCTTCTTGTATTTAATGGTTTAAAATGCAATCTTCATGGGGCGCCTGGGTGGCACAGCGGTTAAGCATCTGCCTTCGGCTCAGGGCATGATCCCGGCATTATGGGATGGAGCCCCACATCAGGCTCCTCCGCTATGAGCCTGCTTCTTCCTCTCCCACTCTCCCTGCTTGTGTTCCCTCTCTCCCTGGCTGTCTCTATCTCTGTCAAATAAATAAATAAATAAATAAAATCTTTAAAAAAAAATGGAATCTTCATGATATCTTAAAGTTGCTTTTATTTATCTATTTACCCCCAATATCAAGCTCTTTTAATTTCTTAACATGCTCCTATATTTTAGAAGGTTTTAGAAAATATTTTATCTTCATTGTTCTTAACTATTCTCACCTCCAAATATACTTTAGAATTAGCTTTTAAGTTTTTGTTTGGCATTGCATTGAATTTATAGATTAATGTGACAAGAACTGAAGCAATGTTTCATCCATCACTGAAGCAATGTTTTACTACCTACTTCATATAAATCTTGTATAATTTTTAAGTTAATATCCTATATCTTTTGTAGGGGTTTTCTTTTTGCAATTGTGAGTAGTATTCGAAGTATTTTCTAAGTGATTATTGTTGGTATATAAGAAAACTGTGAGTTTTTTTTAACATTTTATTACTGCATTAAACTCTTTTATCAGTTCTAATATTTTTTTAGTTATTTCTTTTGGATTTTTAAAGTAGAAGATCATATTATTTACAATCATAATTTTTTCTCCTCCTTTCTAACATTTATAGCTCTTATTTAATATTATTAGTCCTATTATTATAAAAATAATATTATTATTTCTCACTGCATTGCCTAAGAGAGCCAGTACCATCTTGAGTACTGAGACATATTCCTGACTTTAATGGTGTACTGTACAAAGCAGACATAAATATTCTTTATTAAAGTGTGGGTTTTACCTCTTCCTGACTTACTAAGAATTTTAACCAAAAAAAAATGTGTTGTTGAATTTTATTTTTTAAAAATTTAAAATGTCTTGAGATGACCATATTGTTGTTCTCCTTTACTGTTACTAGAGTGAATTACATGAATAAATTTCTAAATGTTAAATTATCTTTTCTTAATGCTATTTCTATTCTTTTAACTTTTTGCCATATATTTACCTCTGAATACACCACGTTTTTATATATTATGTCATTATCATTCACTTGTGAATATTATTTCTTCTTAACTCAGAAATTATTTAAAAGATTTAAAAAGCTTTAGCTAAGTAATTTATTTCTAGCTATCACTGTTACTGATTTCTGATTTTGTTGAAGCCAGTGCATGTCTGTGTAATTTTGGTTTTTCTTGGAAATTAAGATTGTTTTCTGAGGCATAACATGTCGTAAATTAAAAAAATATAAGTAATTGCACTTGTACTTGAAGTAAATGTGTATGCCTATATTTGTTGGATATGTATGTGTATACATATATATTTTGCTATATGTATTTTTAAAACCTTATGTATCCTTATTATTATTACTTTTTTGCTACTTTATTATTTTTTTATCATTTTTTTTTCTTTTGAGAGAAAGAGAGTGCGGAGGGGAGGAGCAGAGGGCGAGGGAGAGAATCTTAAGCAGGTGCCACACCCAGCATGAAACCGGAGCAAGGCTATGCAGTCTCCTGACCCTGAGACCATGACCTGAGCCCAAGGCAAGAGCTGGATGCTTTATCAACTGAGCCACCCAGGCACCCCAACTTTTTTTCTACTTTAATCATCAAGTTCTAAGAGAGATATATTAACTTCTTCCACTAAGATTATGGATTTAACAATATCTACTTGCATTTCTAATAGTTTTTGTTTTATATGTGTCAAAGCTGGATAGTAAGGCACCTAAATTTGTGATTTTTATATCTTGATATATTGTTCTATTTGTAATGTAAAATTTTTCTTTGTCCAAATTAATAATTTTAGCCCCCAAATCTGAATTATGTCATGTTAATATTGCCTTAACTGGCCTTTCCCCTTGTGAATTAGCATCTTTCTGAAATACCTATGTCCATCCCTTTATTTTAATTATGCTGTGTCAATTTTGTTTTGGAAGTGTCTCTGGCATACAGTAAGCAGTTAGATTAAGATAATCTGACAATCTCTGCCTTTTAATAATGTGACCATGAAAATGCTTGGACATATTACCACTAATAAATATTTAAAACTTATCTTTTTAAAAAAATAATTTCCTTTTTTCTTTATCTATTTTTCTGGAGTTGATTGAGTTTTATCTACCTTTTTCCTTCCCCAGAGATTTACTCTTGATCTTAGCCAAAAGGCCAAGAAGGGATTTTCCTCAGAGATTTAAAAATTATATATTCTATTTCTGTTCCTATATTGGTTAGCCATTAATGTTTTAAAACTCATATGTTTAAATGTATATCCCTTTCCCTAGTATGAAACAGTGAACCTCGGCATGCTATCTATCCTTTTCCCCTTCATTGACATTGGCTTCACCTTCAAATTTATTGAACTCATTTGGAGTTTAGTTCTAGGTTATTAGTATTTAAAAGATTTACATGACTGTAAGGATCTACACTTAGCCATATGTCTTACTGGTTTCTTTCTTCTCTTATTTTGGAATTCAATGTCTTTCTCCCAAAATCTTTTTTTGTTTTGAGTACTTCCTTGAATATTTCTTTTTGAATGGATTTCTTAAAATGTCTTCATTTTATCCTCAATATGATATCCATTTGGCTGGATTTATAATTCTGCATCACTCAACTGAGAAGTGATATTGGAGTAAAGACTTGAAGATAGAGAGGATATCTGGGGGAAGAAACAACAACAGCAAACACAAATGGCCCAAAGCAGGAGTATGCTTGGTGTGTTCTGCAATTTGTGGAAGTGTGATAATTTACTTAATGTCTGTCTTTCCGATCAGCTTGTAAACTTTACGACCATGTTTGTTCTATTTTCAACTGTAGATGCAGCACCTGTTGTATACTTAGTATGTAGAATTTGCTCAGTGTCAGCTGAGTGAGTGAAATAACCCCAAATTTGAAACAAAAGCTGCAGATCATACCATTCAAGTTCACCATTATATTTTAATATCAATAATAATAACAAAGAGCACATAACCATCTCTTGCAATATGGTGAATTCACAAAGCCTTGAACCAGGGCTTAATTATATTTGTCAATGAATATTAATAAAATTTTTCAAGACAAAATAAAAATGGGGCTTTGAGGAATTTGGTTGTAATTTTTTTTTAAAGATTTTATTTATTTATTTGACAGAGAGAGACAGCCAGCGAGAGAGGGAACACAAGCAGGGGAGTGGGAGAGGAAGAAGCAGGCTCTCAGCGGAGAAGCCTGACGTGGGGCTTGATCCCAGAACACCGGGATCACGCCCTGAGCCGAAGGCAGATGCTTAACAACGGCACCACCCAGGCGCCCCTTGGTTGTAATTTTTATAATTGAATTGGAATACTTTATATATAGTATGTGCTCCGTAAAATCTGTTATAGTAGGTGCTCAGTAAAATTTGTTGAGAGAATGTTAAGAATATCCCCACTAGTAAAAACTATGTAACTAGACCCATCTTCCAGATTTTTAGGTTGCCTTTATAGGATATGTGCAGACTTCCTTATTCAATTTATTTCACTTTCAAAGTACCTTTAAGTAATTTTTTTAAAGATTTAAATTATTTATTTATTTTGAAAGAGAGAGAGTGCGAGTGGGGAGAGGAGTAAAAAAAAAGGAGAGGGACAAGCAGGCTCCATGGTGAGTGTGGAGCTTGGCACAGGGCTCAATTTCACAACCCTGAGATCATGACCTGAGCCAAAATCAAGAGTTGGGCGCTTAACTGACTGACCCACCCAGGTGCCCCACCTTTACTTAATTTTTTAAATTGGATGTCGAAAAGGATACATTAAGTCCCTGATACTCTGCTACGAACACACAGATACACACACACACACACACACGCACACACATGCTAGGAATTATTCCTCGAAAATGCACTCATTTCCAATAATGTACATTTTTTTCTTTCCTAACTCCTTTTTGATGCTTCTTACTGGAGGTTATATTTGCTGTCTATAAACTATACTTTGCTTCTCTTTAGCCCAGCAATGAAATTCTGTATAAACAAAAAACCTAAAATCATGCACGAGGAGAAGTAATATTGCTGTAGAAATTATTTTGCAGGATCGTTTTAGCATTTCAATACTCCATAATGAAACAATACTCCTTAGGTTTGGTTTCAGATATTAGAAGGTCTGAAGGTCTGAATAAAGAGCTTTATATGTGATTTCACATAAGCCACACCTGATAGGCACTTTACCGGCAAACAAAAACAAATACATTTTAAAGGAAAGATGAATCGACAAATCATCAATATTCTTTCTAGATTTTTTTTTTTATTTATTCGACAGAGATAGAGACAGCCAGCGAGAGAGGGAACACAAGCAGGGGGAGTGGGAGAGGAAGAAGCAGGCTCATAGCAGAGGAGCCTGACATGGGGCTCGATCCCATAACGCCGGGATCACGCCCTGAGCCGAAGGCAGACGCTCAACCGCTGTGCCACCCAGGCACAATATTCTTTCTAAAACCCATTCTTAAGCATTTGGAATTCCTCTCCTGAGTCTTTAGTTTAGATTACATGAGATAGACTTTGCTAATACTTCATAGAGTTTACAATTCAAAGAACTATAAAATTGTCCTCAGGGAGCAATCACACTAAATGAATGGCCTCATGAAAAGAGTAGTTATCCCTTCATTGATTCATATCTGACCACTAAAATCATGGGACAGATATCTTCATTTCTACTGGGTACGATTTTCCCCACACGTTTGTGGAGAAAGAGGAAAGAAAGAAAAAGAAAGAAAGAAAGAAAAGAAAGAAAGAAAGAAAGAAAGAAAGAAAGAAAGAAAGAAAGAAAGGAAGGAAGAAAGAAAGAAAGAGAAAAGAAAAGAAAGAAAGAAAGAAAGAAAGAAAGAAAGAAAATAAAAGAAAGAAAGAAAGAAAAAGAAAGAAAGAAAGAAAGAAAGAAAGAAAGAAAAAAGGGAAAGGATGGAAATGGAGAAGAAAGAGAGAAAAGAAAAAAGAAAAGAAAAGAAAGAAAAGAAAAAAAAGAAAAGAAAAGAAAAGAAAAGAAAAGAAAAGAAAAAAAGAAAGAAAAAGAAAAGAAGTATCCTCAGACTCTGGAACTACTAAATTTCAATGAAAGAAGCAGGGACTGTTGGTAGAAACACCTCTCAAAGGCAATACCAGTCTGTGAGTAAATTTATAATCAAAAGTACATTTTTAAGTGACATAATATTATCAAACAGCTAACTGTCCCTTCCCCTGGCTCACTTCCCTTTTCACTCTGATTTGGAAAAAAAAAAATAATAGCAGGAATGCAACGAATTACCGTCTGTATTCAGCCTTGGGGAAAGAACGGGGGTGTCAGGGCCATGGTGAGCGGGAAACCGCCCCCACCCCAGCACCCTCTGCAGGGGGCCAGGGCAGGCCGACTTTCTTGTGAGGGATTGCGGACAGTGATGCCCGATTTTCTGATTTTTAAAAAGAAACTGAAAATCCAACTTTTTATAATATAAACTCTATCAACTTATTTTTTAAAAATGTAAACACTCAGAGCGCCTGGGTGGCTCAGTCGGTTAAGCGTCTGCCTTTGGCTCAGGTCATCAAGCCCTGCATCTGGGATCTCAGGGTCCTGGGATCCAGACTGCTTCTCCCTCTCCTGCTCCCCCTGCATGCACGCATGCGCGTGCTCCCTCTCTCTCTCTCTCTCTCTCTCTCTCTCTCTGTTAAAAAAATAAAATCTTTTTAAAAAGTAAAACTGTAAACAGTCTCTAGGTCGACAGTGAGTGTGTCAAATGCACATATTTTTGGACTATACCCTGCACCTAGGCCACAGGTCTGCAACCTCTGTAAGGCCAGCAGTTCTGTCTCCATTTGCAATAAGGTGAGATTCAACCACCTTCAACAACAAAATTATAGCTGCAACAACTATCTCCTTCTTTCTCCATTAGTCACTATCTCCATACATAATATTTTGAATAGAGAACAAGAATACTCACTTAAGACAAAGGGCCTGGGCTTAGACAGACAGAAAGGAAAATAACCCAGATTTGTCACATGGAAATACATCACAGTCTAATATAAATCATTTCTAATTCTTGCTTTATAAACCTGTATCTCATTGCTTATATGTTGAATACAGCCCATATTACTTTTAAAGTGCTGAAATTCATCAGAGAGAGATGGTCAATGTGGTGAGATAATTTCCCTCCCTTGCTCTGTTAGGTCAAGTGTTAACCTCATAAACACCCATGTTTACATGTTAAATTCCTGTTGCAGAAAAACAAAAACAATAAAACCCTCATAAAACACAGTTTCATCTAACACAGGCATAAGATTACAAAAGCAATTGATCTGAGGCTAGTATTTAGTGACTCCCAGTTATAAGAAAAGATTTTAAAACAGAAAACCCAAAATACTATCCAAATACTATCAAACATCAAGTAAATCTTTAGTCACAGGGCATTCATTGGCATGCTGTTAGTAACTCATTCATGGGGTGAGCTGAAAACCCATAATCCCTTAGGCGATTTCTTTCTGAAAAGCTGGACCACTCAACTGACAGCAACATGTTTGTCCAACACTATGTTAAATTCTCTTTTCATTTTTTTTTTTTTTTAATCTTAGCACCCTTTCCTCTTGCTTATTTTCCAGGGCTTCTGCTGACATGTCACAGCCTTGTGATTCACTGTCAGTTTCCCTGGCTTGGATTTTTTTTACTTCTTACCTCCTTTAAAGGGGCCTGGTGACAAGGGGAGGGGGTTGTGGGTGGACAGAGAAACAAGCACGTTGCTTGATATAGCCCACCCAACTTCACAGAGCCCACAATTTTTCAGTGCATGCCCTCTTACGCACCAGCTCCACCTGTGTCTTACCTGGTGCGTGACCTTCAGTTGAAAATTCCAGCAGCGTGCAACTTGTCTTTGGCAAATGAATTGTAAGTATGCCAGCTGCCAGATGTCTTCATTTTTAAAACACCTTCAAAACTGCTTCTGGCACAGTTCCATAAGCAAAACAGGCTAAGCTGTAACTCTAGTTTCCATGCTGTGAGCAAAAGAAGAGGGGGTGAGGGAAGCAGATGGAGGCAAGAGAAAAATGCATTGCCTTCACATCTTGAAACAGAGTATAAGTGGAAGGAAAAACAGAATCTGGCTACCCTCGTCAGTAAATATTTGCATGAAAAGTTATCTGTGACCTGTGATATGTTCAATACACACATGGATAGTCATTTACAACAATATAGTATTTTGAAATACGAAGGTTTTGTGAGTCCAACAAAATAATTATGATACATTTGCCTAAAAAAGAAGCCTTTTGGCTCTTAAGATAAATAGATGTAAACCTAAGGAGAGCTATCAAAAATCAAATGATTCTTTTTTCCTGGTCTTCAGCAATGCAAAATTTTCTTGTTGTCAAAAGTAGGATTTTGAAGTGGGAGACTCAAGAAGGAGCTTCTAGATGCCAGAGGATGGCCCTCAATTCTTATCCTGTCCAAAGTCACCTTCAAAACCTTCTGGTGGTTTAAATACTGAAGCCACCCACTCTAAGGGGACAGATTTAAAGAAGAAGGCATGTTGCAAACACGTAGAATGACTGGCATTACTTTGGAAGTAACTGAAGCCCAGAGACTGAATACTACTTAAATGATACAAGTCAGTCAAAATTATTGAGAAAATAGTGATATTGACCTGGAACCTGACAATGTTTATAGAACAAAAACAGATACTCACACTTGAGCCTCGGGGAAAGTCAGAATATGGCCATTTAAGATCAAGTTGAATTAATTCAAAGAGAATTATTTCAATCAGTATCTTTCCATAGCTCTCATAATAGAAATGAAGACATCCTATGTGAACTACAAGGTGGAGTAAAATTAAAAGTAAACTGCACAAGGAAGAGAAAAAGAGACCTGCCAGTGACTTATATTTTCTGTCATTAAGCTCTGACTAGGCATATTGTGTTATCCGCCTCATATTCACACTACATAAGCTTATCTTTAAGTGGCTAGACATCTACACTTTGAAAGAATATGGATGAAATATGAAAGTCAGGGGGGCTATATTTGGAGACACATTGCAATGAAGCTCAAGAAGGGACATAAAACCTTCCTTATACCTCTCAATGAATACAAAATTCTAAATTTTGATTCTTAATTAAGAAGGCTTATGGAAAGGAAATGTGCTTATAAAAGGTTCCAATTCAGTGAGAAGCACTGGTCTTAGAGGATATACGCCACTAGTGAAATCATAAAAAGGGGGGTTTGCTTTTCTGCCCCCTAATTCTACAGTCTTTATGCACTTCTTCCAATGAATCACAGTGTTCCCTGTACACGCCTTTCACCTTCCCACCTCGCGGGTGACAACAGCATGAGCATTTTTTTTCTAACTATCTTTACCATTCATTCCTGTTTATTGAGTTCTTGTCCGTCCTTTAACCTTTGGCTCAGATGCAAGCATTTCCATGAACTTTTCCCAAACTCCTCCACCTCCACTGAAAGAAATCTCTTTCCTGTGTTATTCTCATAGCATGACTCTTGCTTTTTATGTTCTTATCTGTCTTGCTGTGTAGACTGTAAGCATCTTGAGGACTGTAATCATGTCTCCTGTGTTTTAAAACCCCTGAATACCTAGTACACCATGCCCAGGCCGATGACTCAGTAAATGTGAGAGCAGAACCGGATGCCTAGCCTTTGGGTTAGTCTGCAGGGCCTTAACCTGTCCTCTCCCTACAATGAATCACACGGTAGGCCTTTTTTCGTCCTCGGGCCTCACTTCTCAAACAGATTCTATTTTGATTTCATTTGTTCTATTTGGTCCATTATTAATTTGTGGGTAAACAATATAATGGGTAATATGAAATGTGGCTTCCAAGTAACACACATCAGATTTTAAAAGAAGTAAGGACCTTAATTTAAATGGCATTGGAATAGACAGAAAGTAAATTTTCTGGTCTTTCAGTGCTCTCAATTCATAATGGAACAATCACACAGAGCTGAGCATGAACACATATAAAGGAAAATAAGATTAACAGTAACGGAAAAAATAATAAAAAATACAGTATGAAGAAAATAAACTAAAGGTCAAATGTATACCAAAACTATTTGAAAATCAAGAAGTATTGGGTCACCTGGTGGCTCAGTTGGTTAAGTGTTTGCCTTCGGTTCAGGTCATGATCCCAGGGCCCTGCTCAGTGGGGAGTCTGCTTCTTCCTCTGCCCCTCCCCTTGCTCGTTCTCTCTCTCTCTCTCTCTCTCTCAAAGAAAGAAAGAAAGGGAAAAAAAAACCCCAAGAAGTATTAAAAAAAAAATCAGCTCCTAAAAGTTTCTCCTAAACCGAGAAATATAAACTGGCTTCTTGAAACTGGTGGCTTATCACCCTTATTATTTTTTAACAGTCAACTCAGATTTTAGTTTTGCTCCAAGTTTCCCAGAAGGGCTTGAGCACATCACCCTGAAACCTCGTAAAAATTGCCAAAGGGAGTCTGGCCTGAGCTTCAAGAATGCTGCTCTAACTGATGGGACTGAAGGAGAACCTTGGCAGCAGCGAGGAGAAAAAAAGACACCCAGAAATTAAAATTGAAGTTAATTATAGTACTTACAGATTTTTCCCTAGACCTGATTCTTGGTGTTCAACAAAGAAGAAAAGCTCTCAATACAACTTCAACATGACAATGCCATCACTACATCTAAGCCTGTTCTTGGGGGCCTGGGGAGGGGCAAGACTTGAAGATATTCAAGTCACTAAAGCAGTTTGGGGGGTCGGGGGTGTTTAGAGTATTTCTTCATTTATGGTTAGTGACAGAAAATGGATGAAGAATGATCTTTCTCACATCCAAATAGGTAGTTTTATTTTTTCCAAACCCAGAAACCTCATTTGAGTTATACTCTCCTAGACTTTAGGGGTGCTCTGTGGGATACTGATTCATGCGATTAGTAGATAAGTAATGCTTGTTCTAGGAACCCTCATCAGAATTTTTCTTTTTCATTTTATGCTGTTCAGAGTCTGATGATCAGAAGTAGGGAGGCAGCACTTACTGCTTACCAGCCATCTGATCTGAAGCAACTTAGCTGTCCTCTTTGAGTCTGTGTTTCTTCATCTATAGAATGAAGATAGCTATACCTCCATACCACTGCCATGTGACTCTAGAAGAATTTTATCAATATCTTACAGAGTATAAAATAGTCACAGTGACAAAACACATTTATGATAGACAACTTTAGCTACCTACATGTATTTTCCTAAGAGCACATTATTTGCTAAATTATTGATTTGGCTTCTTTCCAATTACATCACCTGAATAAACTTAGGCAACAATATTATTCTGGACTTTATTCCATCCCCAAAGTAAGAGATGATTGGTAAGTGTCATGGGGCAAAGTGAGCCAAGCAATGTCGGGATTCGATGGTATAATTTAGACCATCGCAACACAAAGTAGGTGTTAGGACTAGCAACATTGCATGAACTGGGAGCTTATTAGAAACGCAGAATTACAGGCCGCTCGCAGACCTACAGAATGAGAATCTGCACTATAACAAGATCACCTAGTGATTTGTATACACATTAACATGTGAGAAAGCACTGTTTAGAATTCAGAAAAATTGATATTTAAAAGTTAAGATACAAGATCTAGGTCATTCTGTGCACACAGATCTTAATGGAGAAGATTGATTCAAAAAGGAAAGAAAATCCTTAAGACTAAGAAAATTGTCTCTCATTGGGAGAAAAGAAGTGAGCATTTAAAATTAAGAGAAAAAACATTATAAATGTCTGGGCTTTCTGATGAGTTCAGATTTTAGAACAAATTTATAAAAGATAGAAGGAGGGTGTGGCAGATTAAAGATGGTCACAGATTCTTCTGCACACTTCTTATAGACAGGTGGAAACTAATCTTCTCCCCTTGAGTATCGACTGGAATTGGTCATTAAGTCTAGCTGATGTTTTCTAAATATGTTTTAATTTTCCTCTTCCATTTCCTCTCTTGGTATTGGCTTGGTTCAGGCTTCATCATCTCTCACCTACACTAATGAGAAAGCCTCCCAACTGGTCTCCCCAGTTTCAGTCTTGCTGCTGCCAGGCTGTTCTTTTTTTTTTTTTTTTTTTAAGTTTTAATTCCAGTTGTACTTAACATGCAGTGTAATATTAGATTCAGGTGTACAATTTAGTAATTCAACACTTCCATACATCACCCAGGGCTCCTCACAAGTGCACTCCTTAATCCCCATCACCTATTTAACCCTCACGCCCCCCTGGTAACCATCAGTTTGTTCTCAATAATTAAGAGCCTGTTTCTTGGTTTGTCTCTCTCTCTCTCTTTCTTTGTTTCTCTTTGCTCATTTGTTTTGTTTCTTAAATTCCACACATAAATGAAATCATATGGTATTTGTCTTTCTCTGTCTGCCTTATTTCACTTAACATTATATTCTCTAGCTTCATCCATGCCATTGCAAATGGCAGGATTTCTTTTTTTATGGCTGAATAGTATTCCAGTGTGTGTGTGTGTGTGTGTGTGTGTGTGTGTGTGTGTGTGTGTGACATCTTCTTTACCCATTCATCAATCAATGGACACTTGGGCTGCTTCCATATCTTGGCTGTTGTAAACAATGGTACTATAAACAAAGGGGTGCATGTATCCTTTTGAATTAGTGCTCTTGTATTCTTTGGGTAAATACCCAGCAATTAGTGCAATTGCTGGATCACACGGCAGTTCTATTTTTAACTTTTTGGGGAAACTCCATACTGTTTTCCACAGTGGCTGCACCAGTTTACATTCCCACCAACAGTCCCCAAGTGCTCCTTTTTCTCCACCTCCTCGCCAACTCTCGTTGTTCCTTGTATTGGTTGATTTTAGCCACTCTGACAGGTGTGAGGTGATATGTTACTGTAGTTTTGATTTGCATTTCCTTGATGGTAAGTGATGATGACATCTTTGCATGTGTCTGTTGGCCATCTGGATGTCTTCTTTAAAGAAACGTCTGTTCAAGTGTTCTGTGCATTTTTTAAATTGGATTATTTGTTTTTTGGGTGTTGAGTTGTATAAGTTTTTTATATATTTTGGATACTAACCTTTTAACAGATCTCTCATTTGTAAATATTTTCTCCCATTCCATAGGTTGCCTTTTAGTTTTGTTGATTGTTTCTGTCACTGTGCAGAAACTTTTTATTTTGATGTAGCCCCAATAGTTTAGTTTTGCTTGTGTTTCCCTTGTCTCAGGAGATGTACGTAGAAAAAAGTTGCTATGACTGATGTTAAAGAGATTATTGCCTGTGTTCTCTTGTAGGATTTTTATGGTTTTCAGTCTCACATTTAGATCTTTCATCCATTTTGAATTTATTTTTGCATATGGTGTAAGAAAGTGGCCCAGTTTCTTTCTTTTGCATATTGTTGTCCTGTTTTCCCAACACCGTTATTGAGAGACTGTCCTTTTCCCATTGGATATTCCTTCTTGCTTTGTCAAAGATTAATTGACCATACAGTTGTGAGTTTATCTCTGGGTTTTTTTCTCTGTTCCATTGATTTACACGTCTATTTTTGTGCTAGCACCATACTGTTTTGATGACTACAGCTTTGTAATATAACTCAAAGTTTGGAATTGTGATGCCTCCAGCTTTGCTTTTCTTTTTCAAGATTGCTTTGGTTATTGAGGATCTTTTGTGGTCCCACACAAATTTTAGAATTGTTTCTTCTAGCCCTGTGAAAAATGCTGTTGGTATTTTGATAGGGATTAAATTAAATGTGTAGATTGCTTTGCGTAGTGTAGACATTTTAACAATATTTATTCTTCCAATCCATGAGCATGGAATGTCTTTCCATTTATTTGACAGACTGTTCATTTTAAACAAATATGTCTCAATACATATACAATGAATGAATGAACGGAAATCTATAAGTTGAGTATACTACGTGAGCTAGTGGCTTTCTTGTCAATGGAAATGTTAAAACACTGAATGACTGTACATCTTCTTACATTTTAAAAAAGCAACCATTTTTAAAGTCTGACTTGATTTGACTCTACTGTTATATCACTAAGATCCTTTTATTACAAAATGAATTAAGAGAACACATTGGAATTACACATAAATTCTGAAAGGTCTACCTGACATTATATATATTGAGCAAAATGTATCTTTTCTTTTCTTTACATCCTAGGTAGGAACAACCAAGAATATGTACAGATGAGCACAAGAAGAAGTGAAAATATTTACAGGTCTTTTTAGTTTTGTTATTTTTATTGTTTTATTGTTTATTTTGTTGTTATGGTTAATCGAATAAAATATTACAAATGGAGAGAAACCTGCATGTTCCTTTTCTAAGACAAAGTCTACTCTGTATATATTGTGTGTGTCTGTGTGTGTATTCCTTCCAGAACTTATGCATACACAGACATACAATATTTGTCAATAGCAGCATGCATACAATTCCACATTTTGCTTTTACAGATATATCATAATATCTGCTGTGAAGTTACATGGCTTTGATAATTATCATCTATTTAATGTTTCATCTATTTGACCTACCACAACTTTACTCACCATTCCTCATTTATTGGACTTTAGGCTGTTTCCAATTTTTCTATTTAAAAGTAAAGTTGCTGGTAACATCCTAGTGCTTATAGCAACTTCCTTCTTCTGAACAATGTTCTCAGGCTAAATTCCTAGTAGTGAGATTATTGGCCCAAAATATTTCAGTGTTTAACACTACACTGTCAGCTGCATTTTTACAAGGTCTCCCACCCCCACCTCAATGACACTTCAAGGAAATCTCAAAAGCATTAAGTATTATGTGAAAAAATATATTTCTTGCTAACTTGCTGGACAGAAAAATAGCATGTTATGATTGTTTTACTTTGTTTCTAATTAGGATGGACATCTCTCCCCATTTCTTGTTAGTAATGCTCTTTTATTGTTATTTGAATTGCCTCTTGATGTCCTGCTACCCATATGTATAAGTCTGTTTGTTATATATACCAGGTATTAAGATGTTGAGTGTTTGATTTTTTTAAATTAAATATTCAGAATAAACTTTTTTTGATCCAAAAAAAAAAAAAAGATGTTGAGTGTTAAAACATCTACAAGGTTATCATTTGGTGAAACACCTGCCTAACTGACCAATTAATTGATGCCAGCTGCAGAAATTTATGACTCACATTGTGGGTTCTACAGAACTATGATTGATGCTTTTCCTTTTTGGAGTGACCAAGGTCATTATAGATCAGGACCTGTCCTGATCACTAAGTAAACTACCATAACCCCTGACCCCTTCTAATTCCCGTCCCATACAGGACAGATGTGAGGCCACTTACTCACTTCCCCAACCCTGGTCATTCTACTATTTTCTCCAGTGCTCAGTCATATGGAATGGATCCATCCTCTGGGGAAAAGTGTTCCAGAGCTACACCTTTGATAAAGAGCTAACAAAACAACACAAAGACAGACACAGCAAGGAAGAGGGATAGCAATATAGTGGCAATGGCCAATGAGATGGAGGCCCGAGAGGAAAGGGATGTGTCTAGTTGTCTATTTCTGTTAGATTATCTAGCAGCTGGTGCAGAAGTTCTATACTAGTCTTCTGTTGGAGACATGTTCACTATGTAATTTAAGCTCCTTCAGAAATTGGAGTAGATGATTTCTAAGTTCCCTTCCAGTTCAATTCTTAACCCTACATTGTATAGATGTAATATAAAAGGTTATGTCCATGAGAAATGATCCTATCCTATGATAGGGTCAATTTCATGTTTTAAAAAGATTGAGATAAAATTGACATATAACATTATGTTGGTTGCAGGTAGATAGGTCAATTTCTGATGGCAAAATTTCTGGATAAAACAATATATGATTTCCAATTTTGTTAAGACATATGCAAATTGCATCAATTTGCACTTCTTTTTTTTTTTTTTTTTTTTAAGATTTTATTTATTTATTCGACAGAGATAGAGACAGCCAGTGAGAGAGGGAACACAAGCAGGGGGAGTGGGAGAGGAAGAAGCAGGCTCATAGCAGAGGAGCCTGATGTGGGGCTCGATCCCGTAACGCCGGGATCACGCCCTGAGCCGAAGGCAGACGCTTAACCGCTGTGCCACCCAGGCGCCCCCTCAATTTGCACTTCTACTACCAGTATTAGTTTTTGCTTCTTCATATGCTTTTGAACCTTGAGTATTATCATGCTTCTTAATCTATGCAGGTAATATCTCTCCTAGAAACTATCCATTGATATTCTTGCACAACTGTGCCAACATATAAGGATAAGGATGTTCACTGTGGCACTGTTCCTCCCAGCAGGGAGATAGAAACAACCTGGATTACTCAGGCTCACTAATTAGGGAGCAATTATTTATTTTTCAATAGGATTCTTAGTTTGGGCGCAATTCACTCATGTGAATTCCTTTTAAGACTAGATCCCAGTGCTATTACTGACCTAGTGCATGCAAGTGTACTCTAAAAATTGTGAAAGGTGGGGCGCCTGGGTGGCTCAGTCATCAAGCATCTGCCTTCGGCTCAGGGCATGATCCCAGGGTTCTGGGATCGAGCCCCGCATCAAGCCCCGCATCGGCCTCCCTGCTCTGCTGGGAGCCTGCTTCTTCCTCTCCCACTCCCCCTGCTTGTGTTCCCTCTCTCATTAGCTGTCTCTCTCTCTCTGTCAAATAAATAAATAAAATCTTTAAAAATAAAATAAAATAAAATAAAAATTGTGAAAGGTGCATTAGGAACCTAAGGGCCTTATTTCTTGGGAACTTCAGAAAGCTGAGGCAATATATTTAACAGACAGAAGACAATCTTAGAATATATGATGCCATGTTTGTAACTTTATATACTTATTTTATATATGTTACATATTGCATATTATATACATTGTGTGTGTGTGTGTACCAACACAATATAGAAAAAATATATAAAGAAAGGCAGAAACACTCCTAAGGAATTGGACTGACATGGTAGGAATAAGGATGCACTTTTGGTTTTTACTGTGGACTTTGTATGCTTCTGTTTGATTTGTGAGTTCCTAAGTACACATGTTGCTTTAATAATCTAAAAGCAAATAAAGACAAACTAAAAAAGAACAATGAGACAGAGACCAGGATGAGAATGCTGAGTCATTTACCCAAATTTATAACAAAATAGTTGAATGGTTGAGTTTGCCCTTTTCTGAATAAAATAGAAATATTTAAGGAATCCTTACCTAAGGTCTGGTATAATCACAAAAATTCAGGACTGCCTCTATTTCCTTTAGCACTGGCCAAGTTCTAAAAGAAAGCTTCAGAGCATGGATAATCTACCAGAAATCCTTTACCTTTTATCTTTTTACCAATGGTGGTTCTTAAAAGGCAACAAACTGAGGGTTGCTGGAAGGGATGGGGGTGGGGGATGGGGGTAACTGTGTGATGGACATTTGGGAGGTATGTGTTCTAATGAGCACTGGGTATTATGTAAGACTGATGAATCACAGACCTGTACCCCTCAAACAAATAATACATTATATGTTAATTGATTGAATTTAAATTTAAAAAATTAATTTAAAAAAGGCAATGAACATAACACCAGAGAATCCCACCAATTACTGATTGCATTTCAGTATGCAAAACAACAACAACAACAAAAAACCATCATTACCATCTCCACTTTTTCTAAAGGTGCTCTCCAGGATAACAGATACTCTTTGAAGAAAAGGTAAATATGTAGGTAAGTATGTTTGGAAAATGCTGGATTTAGCAACATCTTACAATTTTCCTTACAGCAGGACTTCTCTAATATGCAAGAACAGGGAAGATGAGGTCTGCAGAGTCTCCAAAACTATTTATAACAGTCGTGTATCCAAGGCCAGCCCAGGGGGGCTGCACGTTGTGGAAGCATCAGCTAATGTTTGATGAACGAAGGAAAGGGCAGGAAGAAGTTAAGGTGAGGAAAGGGAGAGAGAGGAAAGTAGAACATGGAGTGTATCATTATCATTGTCCTACTTCCCTGAAGCTTTGTACAGTCTGTCTAAATCATTATAATGAGCTGTGATTTCAGAATCTAAATTTTGGGCAAATGAAATTAGTTTCTACCACAAATCACCTGATAGGTTTGTAAAAGGAAAGACAGCTTCCCCAGGACCTGACCTTAAAGAGTTTGAGTCGGGTGATCTAAAGTGGGATCCAGGAAGTATATTTTTAACAAGCAGGCAATTCTAACCCTTGTGATTTAAGAATCAGGATGAGAAACCCTAATTCATGAAAATAAAATTTACATATTTATATATAGGCTAAAAATGAAATAGAACAAATTAATTTATCTCCAAATGATCAGGATTTTCGATGTGGAACAAACAGGAATCAATATCATGGTTGATAGGATGGTTTAAATAAGCACATGATGTAATTCCAAATGAAAATTCCAAAATGTCTTGAAAACCTCAGCTTTGTAGTAAAATTTCTCATTCTAATCTCATTATGCCCCATAAACCAGCCTGGTCACAAAGCTTTGGCTACACTTATTCTTTTCTCTTGATCTGGTATCAGATCTTAAACTGAATTCACAGCACTGCAAAGTTAGTTAAAGTCTTCACTAGCTCCAACTGCAATGTTTCAGGGAAATTAAGAATCACATTTAGGTGTGCCTCCTGGTTCTGCCACTTACTAGTCTTATGGTTTTAATAGAGTTACTAAACCTCTCTAGTTCTCAGTTTTCTCATCTATAAAATAGAGTCTTATTTCCATTTATATCAAATATTGTTATGATTAGATTAAACAAAGTAACTTGCTTAAAGTGCATTAAGTGTAGCCATTACTTATTACATATGCATTGATACACTGCCTTCTGTGTGTGGGATTTGTGTGTGGTGTTTGTCAAAAATGCTAATGAAAATATTCCTTTGTCCAACATCATTGAGGAATTTGGTATATTACACAATATTATCTATTTATTTATTATTTTGGTGTTTATTTATTATTAATAAATATTTCCCATTATTTAAATTATTAATAAGAATCTAACATATGACTTAGAATCAAGCCTACTTTTTGGAATAAATCTGGAGGACAGTTTGATTTCAAATGCTTTATTCATTGTCCCCATGACCTATGAAAATGCCCTGTGCAATCCAGTAATTTAGTAGTTTGTAACATTTTCACACTTTCTCTTTTATGTGGAAGTAGGGTTAAAGTTGTTTGTTAGCTTTTTAAAGATTTTTTTTTTTTATTTATTCTACAGAGATAGAGACAGCCAGCGAGAGAGGGAACACAAGCAGGGGGAGTGGGAGAGGGAAGAAGCAGGCTCATAGTGGAGGAGCCTGATGTGGGGCTTGATCCCATAACGCCGGGATCACGCCCTGAGCCGAAGGCAGACGCTTAACCGCTGTGCCACCCAGGCGCCCCTGTTTGTTAGCTTTTATATCCTCATCTGAAAAATGCAGCTTGTTGTCTTTACAGAATTGAAACATAAACACCAATCGACCGTTTTATGTTAATGGCATCTTGGAACCCCCTCCTAAACCCTTCCCCTCAGTAGAGCCCAGTCTGTAACTGATCTTCCCCAATTTTAGGAAGTAGAAATAACCTGTAAAATCCCATTAACAAACCAAGTATTCAGTCAATGGAGTAAAAAATAATCTCAATTCTCTTTGTCTCTTTTTTAGGAGTAATTACCCGGGTATGTATGTATATGTGTGTGTATACACATATCTCCACACTGAAAGGGAATCAAGATTGTGCTATGGCTAAAGGTCTTGGTGATTCAGTGACTATATATTAACTGATTATCCAAATTTCAACCAAAATAAGCCCTCCTTAATCACCAGAGCCTTCCAGCCATGTGGAGAGGTAAATTTAAGTGAAGACGTAAGAGCGAGTCACAGAGAGGCAGGTATTATTTCCAATTCAAATCCATGTAATTCACCATTAAGCCATTTTCAATTCCAGAATATTAGGTTACATTCAATATCATTGATTCACAGCTTAAACAGCATGTGAAATGTTACATTGAATTCACACTATTATGGGAAAAATTCTAAAAAGGAAGTGCTTTTTAATATACATATCCAGCACATACACTCTTCCTCTATAGATACCCGTACTTTAAATAATTAGCGCTTGAACTTGATAATTACAGAACACGTTGTTCATCTTCTTCCCTCGACTACAGTACCCTAAAGCCAATCTAAACTCACAAATACCGAGCCATTAAAATATGCGTCCTCCTAGACATTTTCATCTGCTTCTCAAACTTTGAAGTCAGTTTGGTGAAATGAAGCCACTTTCATATATCCAGGCTATGTCTCAGAAGGGCCTTCCAAAAGAAAAGGAAACATCTAAGTGAGTGGTTGGCAACCTTGGTTGCACACTGGAATCACTGGAGAGCTTTAACAATACCTGATGCCTTGGGAGCCACCCCAGAGATTTGATGTGATCAGTCTGGAGTGCACCCTAGCCATTGGGATTTTTAAAAGCCTCCCAGCAAAGGTGGAGAACTACAGATCTCAGCACCATTTCATGCCTGAGGAAATGCAAAACAGCTCCCTATTCTTCCCTAAGGTTCTGGGCATATGGTAGGCTGAGACGTGGTCCTTAAAGATATCTGCACCCTAACGTGTTGAACTTGTGAATGATACCTTGGATGGCAGAGACTATGAGGTGGAGAGTTTATCCCGGATTATCTGAATGGATCCTTAGGAGAGGGATGCAGGAGAATCAGAGTCTAACAGAAGGTATGTGACAAGAAGTTGTGGGGTAGGGAAAAAGAAACATGAACATGCCCTGCTGCTTGCTGGCTTTGAAGATGGAGGAAGGAGCCCCAAGCCAAGGATGGACATGGCCTCTGGAAGCTGGGAAGGTCAAGAAAACAGGTTTTTGCCCTGGAGCCTCCAAAAGAAATGCAGCCTTGTGGACTCATTGTAGACATCTGGCTTCCATAAGTGTAAGATAATAAATTTGTATTGTTTTAAGCCACTAAGTTTGTGATAATTTATTTCCACAACAATAGGAAAATAATATAGGGGAGGATGAGTTCTATCCAGGAGCAATGTGAAAGGGTCTAATGTGGAGCTCTTTGGCTCTCAAATATCCAGACACCAGAAAACTAAGCAAGAAAAGCCAAGACCAAATTGCTATCACTCACATTTTTATTAAATTTTAAATCGAATTTTGAATTTCTTAAACATTTTCTATTCCTATTTTTTATACGCAATAATACTTCTGTTGTGTAGGATCTTCTAATTAGAAACTCAATGTCATGTTCTTACTGCCAAGCCAAACCTCAGATTAAAGCAAATAAATGACGATCTGGCCAAACATTTCTGAAAAGCTACCCACCAGGGGAGGCTGACTGGCTTTTCAGGCTTGTAGGTCCTGGCTTAATCATGGTAACCTCAAAGTTTTGTTTGGTAGATTCTTAAGAGTATGATGGACATTTGCTATTGTGAAGACACCCTTTCGGGGGCTGAACTTCATGTACACAGAGTCCGTGTTGCTTACCACCCACCACCAGCCACTTTTGTCGAACAAAAGGAGAGCCGCCAGACCCCACGCACCAGTCATATTTTGGTCTTTCAGGCTTTGACTGCACTGTCCTCTGACCATCTCTGGTGTCAAACCCAGGTTCCAATAGACTCTGAGCCTAGAAAATGCAGCTTTTGCCTTGAGGTTCTATGGTGATTCTCTTTCACTTAGTTTAAACTATTAACCCTAAAATTAATTTAGATCGTTTATATAAAGTGCCTAGGGAGGTGGTCCATTTAAAATAATTGTTCAATGTATCTTAGTTCTCTTTACCGTAGAATATACATAAAAACATTAAGAGATGAGAAGGCCTGAATAGAAGCCAAATCAAACCATTACAATTTGCGTGTTTGTGGATAACTTCCTTAACTTCTCTGAGTTTTATTTAACTGGCAAATATATGCAAGACAATATAAAAATATATCCCTATGGCTTTTTTATTTGTAGTCTGCAAATTTTCTAACATAAGCTATCAGTCATTTCCAATAGATGCACAATCTCTGTTAACGACTCAACACTGTAAGCACATTCCTACCGGAATAATCACCTGCCAACCACAGAAAAAGGTTCTCCAGCTATCTATCCTCTAGGAAAACATACATATTGCTTAACCAAATAACCAAATAATCTCCCCACTGATAGTATTTCATTTGGTAATATTCAAACTCTGTGGACTAAAGATGAAAAGAAATACCATTAGAATCTCCTTCTGATGTTCCTAAGCTCTACCTTCCAATGAGATTTTGGGTTTATCAACAGAGATAAGTCGAAGGCTTGGTGCATGGTTACGGTCAGCGAAAGTAGGAGGCCCTGGTGCTCAGGAAGGTGGTAAGGCTGAGCCAACGAGCCAGACCTGGTGTGGGAACGTCTGACTCACCAAAGACCCAAGGGTGTTACAAAATTTAGCAGGAACTAACAAAAGACAAAACAAAACAAAACAAAAAACCCCAAAAATGAAACAAACAAGCAAAACCCCCAGCAAACCACATTTATTCTCTCTAAATACATTTATACACAAATTCCAAAATGCTGTTAAAGGGTGTGATAAAAACCAAACAACAGAATGGTGCAGCTCCAATCTCCGATCTGAGCAGATAATTTGGACAAAAACAAACACACGTATTTCTGAAGCAGATGCACTCCACCCACCCACCTCGAGAAGTTCCGCTTCTCAAGATTAATCCAATCTACCCAGTAACAGTAACATACATGTATTGTATGATAACTTGTTTTCTGAAGCCATACGGGAACTCTGTTCACAGCCACTATTCCCACGCTTCTCCAACCAGAGCCCCTTTATCTCACCAGAGGAAATTTTAGCCTGATAAACCTTTCTTTTTTATTGTTAATGGTATACCTTCTTCCCAGGTGAGTTTTACCCCCAAAACACCAAGATCCAGTTACATCAGATTTGTAGGTGCTCATATGTCATTTGTATACTAAGCAAAATCCAAGAGATTATTTTCACCATTAATCTTTGCGACTAATAAAGATGAAGATAAACGGGCAGCCTTAAAACCAGAGGTGAGCGTTTACCGGTAATACTTTTCCATGGCTCCTTGAGGAAGATGATCAACTAAAGCAAAACTTCTGCATGATCTATTAATAGAGAACAAGATTAATGAAGGATTATGTCATAATGAGTCTGCCTGCAGAGTAGCTTCAGTTCTGGTCCTTTGCTGCCAAAATACAGTTCTCATTTCCAACAAACAAAGTCTATCTGAGAGAAAGCACAGAGCCCCTTTAGAACTGGAAAGTCCTGTGCATAATAATGACTGTCTAACTCTCCTTTTGCCAAAGAGCCTCAGCACTTTCAATGTCATAGGTCAATGCAGTGATTCAGAGGGGGCCTGATCCTTATCTAAGCTTTTGCAACAAAATTAGAATGTGCTGTAGTCTTATTAAAGAAATGTTTGTTCCTCCATCAATGAGCTGAAAAGAAAGCAGCTCAATGTACTTTTGCAAATTACAGCAATAAACTGCTTGAATTAACTGCTTTATTACAAATATTTAATTATTCTGAGGGTTAAATATCCAACATTTTGGAAAGGCAAAATTAGCAGTCCACTTGATAATCTACTTCATTTAAAATCTGTTACGACGGTGTATTTTTGTTTTTATTTTTGAACAATTCCAATTTTCAGTTGTCTTCATTGTAAATTCAGCCAGTTGCCATTTGGGATGAAAAAGAACACATACAGCCCTTAATTTTGAAGCAAACTGTCAAGAAAATCAAATTCATAATCTGTGAAAATTTACAAAAAGCAGACCTCGTTTTCATTTCCTAGGAACATGAATAGTTACAAAAACGAAATAGGACTCAAATCGCCAAGTTAAGATCAGTCACATTTTAAGTGAGACCTATTTGAAAATTTAGATAAAATAACATTATTATCATCACTATCATCATTAAATGAGTTATTGTTTAAACGTTATTTAAAGTACACTCCCCTTTAAAATACAAAGGACCATGAATTAAAACTTTGCATTTAAAGAAAACTCAACCAATACATGTTGAACAAAAAGCAAATGTCCTTAAAGGAAAGTTTTTTACTCCAACAAAATAAAATTCATCAATCCAAATCTGTTTTTCATTTATTAGTTCAGTGGTATCAAAGCACATGAAAATTATTTATAAAAACTGATCATATTATCTAGGTTGTATTCTTAAAAAATAAGAAAGTAGGCAGCATTTTGCCATAGGGCAAAGAAAAAATATTACAATAACAGAAAATGGATCAGCCAGGATATGCCTCAACAGAGGGACATATCAAAGCATTATTATAGTCTCTCTCCACTTACTGTTTGGATTCACTAATCTACATCACTAAATTGACCATTCAGTGCCAGAAAATCTGCCATGTAGGTCTCGACTTTTCATAGCAGCTCTTAAATGTGTATTCGGAAACTACAAAGTGCTGAATATATTTTCAGCCTTTTTATACTACGATTTACAACTAATGACCTTAAGCAATGTCATGCATGTAAAACAAAATTATGAGACCACCCTGGTTTAGAGCCGAATAAAGGTATAGAATCAAATTTCATTATCATTCAAATTTAATAGGGGAAGAACAGGAGTAAAAAAAGAAAAAAAAATCCATAGTAATATAGATAAATCCATTTTGCAGTTTTACTTTATAAAAATAGCCTCCACTTGTATTTTGCTATTACCGGCTCAGAGTAAGTAGACAATTATCTAAGCTTAATGCCAAAAGTGATAATGCACTGCACACATTCAAAACCTTTGAGCCACATCAGCCAGTGCCTGCAGGGATAAAACATTTATCAGTTGCTCCTTAGAGCAATAGTGGGTTTGAAAATTTGGCTGCCCAGGCTGACATTTAGTGAAATCATAGTTTTTGCTTGATTCAGAACCCAACACAGGAAACCCTGATACTGGGATGACTCCACTGGCAGCGTGCCTCCTGATACCCAGTGAACTGCGGGCTACTTTCTGTCCCACTACTTTCCATGAAAGAAGTCCTTTTACTTCCCTGCTATAGTTGGCACACTGCCCTTTTCACAGACCCAACGAACCGTCATCTTGGATGTAACAAATTAGTACATTCTCAGAATAATAATAAGTTCAGGCATGAAAACACTATTGTTTTTATTTAGAAATGAAGTAACTCATTTTAGCTGGGTGACTTTTTCAGTGTAACACCACAGGCCAAAAAAAAAAAAAAATCTTTTTCTGAAAAGAATGGTCAATTTCAGGAGAGATATGACACATCATTTGCTGTAAAAATCAGGGAAAGGCCAAAGAATAGAAAAAAATTGTCATTTGTTGCAGAGTAGTTAAAGAGAAAATAGCTGGTTTGAGAGAAATAAGAATGTAAAACAAGTAATATGTCCATTTCAAAGTATAATTAGAGAAATAAGATTGGGACTAAGTACAATAAAGAATTGATTTTCGATATCAGGTTAAGATCTATTAGCTGATTTTTTCTGCTTGTGATCTCAAAAAATACCTAGGAGTTTTTTTAAATGACCTTCAGGTATATTAGAAAAATAATTAAATGTAGAGAATGTTAAAACACTAGAGAATGACACAAACATGTTTTCATATGTTAATGAACATGTCAAAATTTACTTTCAGTTTCCAAAAAGATCCTTTCACTACTGCCTGTATGTGTATGTGTGTGTATGTGTATGTTTCCGTGCTCAAGAATTTTCTACTATGTCCACAAAGAAAAGGAAAAAGTTAATATTTACAAATTTGCATATAAGTCAAATCTACTTAAAATCAGAGCCATAATTTATAGGGAACACTTTTTCATTATTCTGGAAGGCCCACCACCACCTTGCAATGTCAGGAACCTGAAAAATACGACTATAAAAACTACTGTTCTAACAGCCTTTATGACAGCTTCCACTGAGACTTTACTGAGGTTTGAATAGCAAGTATATGCTTAAGCAGACAATAAGATGAAATTAGAAGTGACAAGAAGTATGAAATAATAAAGTAAATATACATTTTCAATATTCTAGATTTTGTCCAATTTAAATGTCAGCTCAAAATTATAATCTAGAAATCAAAACAATCATTAATCTACTCTCCCTTTGCTCTAGCCCTGATCATTTTAAACAAATCACGATATTTCATGTAAAAATGTACCACAAATTTACTAAACTTTCTGGTTCAAATGAGTTCAAGAATATCTCATTATAAAAGGAGACAGTCCTGAAAAGGCAGCCAAGCATGACTAAAAAGATCACTCTTTTACACAAAAAATAGCCTTCTTATTTTACCCTTTGTTGAAAAGACATTTGGCCAGCCACAGGGGAAATACATAATCTACTTTTATATTCAAATAATTTATTTGAAAACTCTATGGCTACAATGACCCTAAAACAATTCTGGATTGAATATACATATTACATGGGTTTATGTGATCTTAATCATTGACTTGTTTTCATGTATTAGCAGTGATTTTGGCATTTCTTTTTAAAAAAGAAAACCACATTCATGCGTTTGAATAAAAATTTACCATTAAGTAAAATTATATCTGAAATGAAATAGATGGTATTAATGTGGTATAGTTCTGTAAATAATTCTACCTGTGAAGTCAACTTTGAATATTGCCGTTCTTTTCATGTCGCAATCTATCAATTTGATCTAATATACATTCCAACACACAGTCTGTCTGGTAACAACATGTCAGAAATTATGCCATCATAATTTGCCTTTTATAAAGACAAGCAGCAATACTTGAACATTTCAAGATTTTAAAAACCTCCCTCCACAGAGATTTGCTCTTTTCAATTCTGTGAATTTTTGTTTCAGTGTTTTGATAATAAGGTTGATATTATGAACCCGAAGTTATGGTAGATTTAACTATGAAATATCTTGCCTTCCCTCCCTCAGGAGTCAAAGAAGATGCCAGCAGCAAATAAGGTTTGTCCATTTACTTTAAGTAAGACACTTTCAGGTTCTTTCATTCAGTTACTCCATATCCAAGATTATATAACAGCAGAGCATAGCATACACTGAGGAGGAAAAGCTTAAAGCAATTAGTTTCCTTCTAAGTACTTTAGCCTTCCTTATTTGGGTTTTTAAAAAACAGGCAATCATACAATGAATTTCAAGCAGCCATACAAAGCATTTTCAAAACTGTTTCCACAGTCTTCATTTCCTTTCATCCCTGTACACATAAAAGAGAGGAAGTGGCTCTCACATTCGTGTCCTAAAATTGATCACCCAGATAGTCTAGAAAGTTTTCTGTGCTTTCCACCGATGTTTTTTCCTCTCACTTTCAAGGTACAAGTGAGATATTCCCAGCTCTAACACAGAGCACCAAAATGTAAAATGTCGACTTGTCTTGTACATTCGGGGTGCCTCCCTGGACTCTGCCACTCTCCCAGCAGAGCAGAATGAGTATCTGTGCTAACCATACATTGCAGGACAAAGGAACTAATTCATGGGGGAGGGGAGACCACACACCATTTATAAGGTTTGTTCAGTTTACAAGAAAACTATTGTCAATGCTTTGTTGATTCATTATGAATGACCCTGCGTGACAAATAACAAGCGGCCACCTCCTTGCTGAGCCTCACCAGAACGCTTCCTGCATTCGAGAGCAGCCCAGGATCTGCGGGGCTAATTGTTAGTTAAGGAAACTATAGCTGTAGGTACATGAGGCAGCTCTGATCACAGCCCTAGCCACCCGGTTGAAGATTTGACGAAACTGTGGCTCTGGTACCCAAAAGATCACGCACAATAGCACAGTGCTTGCTACTGCTGTACGAAACTCTGATGTGAAGAACCAAATTCCGCTAGAGGGAGTGAACAGAGCCTGGAAAGGATCATAGAGATGCTGACTCTATGCAGGGTCCCACCACCAGGACATTTTAGTTACTACGAAATCTTCTTGTCTCCCCACCTACCAAATGGGACTCAAATTTTTTTTTAAAGGAAAATCACCTTAAAATCTTTTGTTGCAAAATGCTATACAGTGCACAAGTATTATCTTCATCATCCATTGAACCTTTGTACTTTTTTCTCTATCCCGAGGGAAATAATAAATTGACATATTTTCTATCATCAGAGATCCTTTTAAGACCACAATGTGATTGCACTCCAGCACATCTCACACTTATCCCCATTAAAAACACACAAAGGGGTGAAAGCAGGGAAAGAAATAGGTAGGCATAAAGGGCAGTTCAGATACACTGTTGTACAACATGGGCGCTCTCCCCTAACCTGCCCCAGCCTCTAAGACGGGGAGTGTAGCCACCACACAAAGAAGCCGCCAATGGGCTCTGCATATGTTCCAGTTGAAATTGGCTGCTCTGTGGGTAAGAGCACACAGATTGCTCTCCTGAGTGGCCATTTGATTGCAGATCAGCTATGTGTTCCCCTACTGCTCCAACAACCCTGAAAGGCGCCCTGTATCTTTTTAAGTGGCTGGTTTAGTTGTAAGCAGAGGAAAGAAATCTGTTCTTCTTTGTGGCATCTACATTGTCGCATTGTGGTGTTTTTTTCTTTTTTCTTTCTTTAAGGAATAAAGAGACCTTAAAAATAAACCCAGACCTCCATGAAGAAAAGTTCCTCGGTGGCCTAGCAGGGGAAAGAATCCTTCACCTTCACTTCTCCTTTGGTTCTATCAGCTTTGGGATTTCCCCAGGCCACCAAGTGGTTTTCAAAGGAGAATAGAGTGTTTCAAGGTGATGGGGAAACTGGCACTCTTCTAGGTTGCTGATGGAATGCTACTTGGTAAACCTCCGTGGAGGGCAATCTGGCAATTTCTACAAAAGCCCTATTTCCAGGTATCTATCCTAAGCCTCTTGTTCCCACATGTGTGAAATGACATATGTATACAGTTGTTTACTGTAGCGCTGTTTGCAATAGCAAACATTAGGAACACCTTAAATGTCCGCCAATAGGGGCTGGTTATAATATGATGCAAGTATACAAGGAAATAATAAACAACGTAAAAAAGAACGAGGAACTTATATAAAGTGATCTCCAAGATACAATGTTAAGAGGGAAAAAAGCAAGACCTGAAAGAGTATGAGCTGAATGAGCCTCCTGTTAAAGAAGGGGAAAGACTGATCTATATTACTTGAGGGTTCCATGAGAGCAGGGCACACGCTTGTTTTGATCACCCTTGTGTTTTTAGGGACAGGAAATAGCTTGCTTTAGGTGAGGAAAGTTCTGAAATAAAATTGTAGTGAATGAAGGCGAGCAAGAGAGTCAAGAATAGATTTGAAATAAAAAATCTGGATTCAAAATTCTATACAGAACTTGAAATTTTCAAGAAAAAAAATACCAGAAGACACGAACAGTATGAGCAAGAGCGTTTTCCCCCCTCTGCTGCTTTATCCTTTTATCTGCTTGTCATTTTTTTCTTGGAGGTTGCATGTATTGAATAATTTAACAACAAATCAAAATACTACATTGAACTTAAATCAGTCGTACCTGGTGACTCTTTGAATGTGTGGTTTGGGAGATGGAGAAGTCAAGAATAGTTCTGAGTTTTCCAACTTGGATGCTGTTGAGAGGAGTTGAATTGAGGAGGCTGATGAGAAGATAGGCACTGGACTTCACTACTAAACGTTTCTCAGGGTTTATGCCAAGCTGGCCTTAGGGTGCCCCAAGAAATCTTTCTGGGCATCAGGAACCACTATACAGCAATTCCACTGCAAAGAACATGTAGCCATACTTCTACTATGGAATCACCTGGGAGTTGCCCTTAGGACACAGACAACATTGTTTCTAAAGAAACTTACAAATCATTCAAAGCAGCGTTGACTTTCAGGAGTATTGTTTCTATTGACTTGCAAATAAGTGCACTTGTGTAGGACTAAAATCCCTGCACGCACTGCCTCTGGTTACACAGAAACAGCTAAGGGTAAACAAGGTGGTGCTTAGCAAATTCGGGAGCCTCCCTTTGGCAGCCTCAGCATCCCCTCCTTGTTCATTCCCCCAAGGACATTTCCCACCTTTACTGAAAGGCTTCCTCTAGACCTGGAGCCCCCCCCCACCACCATGCATCTGTCCAGCAGGCCTCTGCCCCCACCTCCTCTCCTTCTCTGACTCTCCTAGGAGAGGCTCTCTCCTTCCTCCCTCCCTGCCCTTCACCAAACCTAGCTTTGCTTTTTTGTGCAGACATTCAATTCTACTTTATTTCATATCAAATATTATTAGAATCATATCCCACTCTTCCTAAAGCCCCAGGTTTTTCTAGCACTTGTGAATTTAAAAATATTAGAATATACCATTTTTACCTCTATTATAGGGTCTCGCACGTGGAAGCCTATTGTTTGCTAACAGAATTTCTCTGAATAATTTAAGGTAAAACCAGGGTTTTGTCTAGTAGAGGCTTTCCTAAAGAGCCCCTAGGACTTAATGGGTCCCCAGAAAAAAATAATAAATGCTCAAATGGGTAAGGAACACTTGCCTGCTATACAGTCCTCTTACAGCTTCACCGACAATATTGGCTATTAAAGCTCAGAAGAGTCCTATGACAAAAATCTGGTTCCATTTTGTTTAAACCAGAGCTTCCTACATTTATTCTTCCCATTATTATTATTATTGTTATTGTTATTATTTACTGAATATCCTTTGGTAAATTCTTTATCAGAATGATCTCCTTTAATCCTCACCATGACTAGAATCTTCATTTGACAGATGAGGAAAACGAGGCCTTGAGAAATTAAAAAACTTCCCAAGTCAAACCACCATTAAGTGGCAGAGTCAGAATTCGACTGTTTCTCTCTGACTCTGGAGACCTGTATTCCTTTTCTCTGAGACTTAGGGGAGTCTTCCTTGACAGTGTTTGAATCTGTGTTTGGACCTGACCTTTAAGGACTGAAACAATAGTATCTTGGGGGCCTGGAGGCGGAAGCAGCAGGAGGAAAGGGAACCCAGGGCAGGGAAGACAGGGGCCACCAGCATTGCTGCTCCTCCCCTCCTGGCCATCCTCCCTGTAGGTACTTTAAAGTGAGCCTCAGTTCCCTCATGTGAAAAATGGACACAGTGACACTTCTCAGGATGACCGTAAGGCTTGAAGTTAAAAATCTGTAAAGTACTTATAACGTACTGTTTCAGCATGGCGGTCCTGAGACACTAGTGCCTGGCACATAGAAGACCCTAAGAAATGGTGACAGTTTGACTTTCGACAAGTTTCTAAACCTCTCTGCGTCTCAGTTTACTCACGTGTAAATGGGGACAGGAACATAACCTACATCACATCATAGGGGAGACTGCGAATATTCTGACAAGTTAGCATGTGGAGCACACAGTAAGCACCATGTGGGTTTGCCATTTTAATGATTTCCCTACACGTGGCTAACACCACGGAGCAGCTCTAGAGAGCACACCCAGAATTCTGTCACCAGAGTGACAAACACCAGGCTCTCTAACTCCAAAGATTCTACTGTCTCTAAGTAGATCATTACTCCTTCATCCAAACAACTGTCGTATGCTTCAAGAATTTAGCTAGACCTCAGGTGCTAGTTACTCTTGAACAAAGCTCTTCAGACTCGAATGGAAGCTACTTCTGTAAACAATTCTTAATCCCTCTTTTCAGTGAGTGTTGATTCTGCTTGGCCATATGTGGCCTGTGAAGTTAAATAAATGGCTTCTAGCACTGCCACAGTTACTTTCTACATTGCTTGGCCAAAAGAGAAGGAGGAAACACTCTAATTCCCCCACCATCTCTACCCACCACCACAGATTCCTAAGCCCACAGCACATGCACTTACATTATGGCATCGCGCCCCACTGCGAATTCGCATAGTTGGTGAGGAAACACCATTAAGCTACATCATCTTCCTAAATTTCCATGCAGGTGAGTGCCCAGGGGGAAAAGAAACCCAGAAAATTTGGGGATGATACTGCAGCATTTGCACTTGGAAACTAGAAATGTAAGCCTAACTGGAAGGCACAGAAATGGGGTTTCTTGATTAAATGCTTTGGTTATTAGAAAACCTTTTTTGCTTCAATTCACATTGAAAATCTATTTAAACAATATATATTATTAGACTTATTTTATAAAATAAAATGTAATACTGATTCACAGAGAAAAATTTGTAAAACATGGACAAATATAAAGAAAATGAAAGGGGTGCCTGGATGGCTCAGTCTGTTAAACATCAGACTCTTGATTTCAGCTCAATTCATGATCCCAGGGTCATGAGATCAAGACCCACATCACCCAGCATGGAGCCTGCTTAAGATTCTCTCTCCCACTCTCTCTGCCCCTCCCCCCAACCTCTCTCTCTCAAAATAATTTTTAAAAAATAAAGAAAATGAAAATCAAGAATTATCGCAGCCTGCTGTGAGAACCTACCCTGTCAATGTTTCATATGTATTTTTTTAGAGAGAGGGGGGACAAAGGGGCAAAGGGAGAGGGAGAGAGAGAATTCTAAGCGGGTTCCATGCCCAGCATGAAGCCTGACACGGGGCTTGATCTTACGAGCCCAAGATCATGACCTGGGCTAAGATCAAGGTCAGGCGCTTAAACGACTTAGCCACCCAGGTGCCCCACTTTACATATTTTTCACAAAATTGGAAGTCATTGTTCAATAACTTTGTTTTTACAACATAACATTATATCGTGAATATTTTCCTGTCATTAGATGTTTTTCTATATCATTTGAATGGCTAAGTGATGTTCCATTATATGCATATAAAAAGATTTATTATAAGAATCTCCCTAAATACCTCCTCCTTCCTCACAGTCCCCAAAGCCACTCGGGTCCCAGGCACAGGAGTACTTGCTATTGTCAAATAATTCATGAGCTTTTCTAGATCTGGGCCTTTGCTCCTTCCACTTTCTCCACCTGCAATATCCTTTTCAGCCTAGCAAGTGCCTGCCCATTCTCCAGGGCCTATCTAATCTTAAATAAATGACTTAATCTCTCTGGCCTCATTGTCCATACCTGCGAAATGGACACAATGATGTTACTTTCCCCTTAATATTGTTTGAGGATCAGTAAGTTAATACTTACACAGACCTTAGAATAAGGCTTGCCTCAATTTTAGAACTGCTCAACAAATGCTAGCTATTTAATATTATTATGACCTGACATACTATCTCATCTGTATTGTGCAACCAGTCCATACATAATTCTATTGGATCTTTAGGATTTCGTGAATCGATTGCAGAGGTTAGAATCTGGGAGGGACTTCAGAGATCACGTAAACACTGTGCTCCTCAACGTATGATAAGTCATCTGGGGAGCTTGTTAAAAATGCAGATGCCTGGGCTCCACCCCAGTCTTACTGAACCATAATTTTTGGTGGTGGAGCCTAGGAAAAGGCATTTTCATTAAGCTCCCAGGTGATTGTTAAGCATGGTAAAGTTAGGGAACTACTCATGATGGTCTAAAACCCTGTCTGCCAATGAGAACAAGGCCATAAAAGGTTAAGTAATTCTCCTTAGATGAAAGTGGAAAAAAAGCCCATCTAGTTTGTGAAGAGAAAGAACTGCCATATCTCACATCACCAGTGAAACACAAATGATTTCAAGGATGCTTCAATGACGCCGTGGTTCCAAGCTTTTGTACTGAAATAAAAGAACATGAGCTCAGATCAGGCTTAAAATTCGATTCCAGATCTGTTGGCAGGAAGATTGATCAAAATTCGACCTAATTGTGGTCTCTCATTTACACTGAAAACGTGAATCCCAATGAAGAATTGATCTGAGTCACTGAGCAGTGAGTGACACTACAGTAAACACACAGCCACACCGTACAGTTCAAAGCGGCTTGCTCCTAATAAAGACGTTTCTGTTTTGTCTTGTCTATTGAATTTGACATTTGTCTTTTGGCAGAAGATGTATTATTAAGACAAGGAACAGAGATGATGTCTCCTTCCTTTTGGAACCACATGAAGAAATTTCATTTCATTTTATTTTAGGGGTGAGCGGATATGTGAATTGAGGGAAGATTTCCTGTATAATTATTTCTGAGATACATATTTCCATTTGAGGAAAAGCCATACGAGAAAATGAAGTCCATTCTTAATAAATCAGACTATTCATTTTGTTCAAGGACCACTTCTATTTTTAAAAATGAACATAGTTGATTCTGAAGTCAAGCACAACAGTGGTATTAGACTATCATGCCCACTGATTAAATCATGTGATTGGAACAGAGCTCTAATTTTAAAGAAACCAAATTAATACCTTAAAAAAAGATAATGGTACTGTATTTCCTGGTGAAGCACATGATATGTTTCCTAAATGAAAAAAAAAAAAAAGATTTATCCACAATTGTTGCTTGGAGAAATAAACTGGTATCTACAGGAAACCTCCGAGGCTGTTTCTTCTTATTGTCACAGTACTATTATCTAAGACAGAAAGCTCACTGGAGTGTACATGGTGCAAATGGGTCTCCTGTGTCAGGAGAGTTTTCCTGTGCCGTGACTGTCTCATCCCTGCATGCCAGTAGGACAGCGTCCCCGGAGGGTCTGCCGGATATACGAGCACACCACAGGCTTGGCCAAGGGTCTTCCTAGAAACCGTACTTTACCACTTTCCCTTTTACTCACATATTCAAAGCAGAAACATGTTGCCTTTTGGCATCCTCTCCTCCAAACCAGAAGTATGTAAGAGCGATGTGGATCACAGAAGAGTGGGCCACAATTGCAATATTCATTGGCAACCAAAGAATTGCATCTTGGGGTACAGAATCTTTTGGAGATCACCAAGCACATCCCTTTATGTCCTGAATCTCCTCCCTTCCACCCCCGCCAAGACTCCTGACGGGCCATCATCCCTCCTTCACAATGCATCACTTCATTCCCTCTCCTGTCAGACTGTAGCAACTGTCTTCTGTGTGGCCGGGGCTTTGAAATGCTGCTAGGAGGCCAAAAGGCTGAAATGACCAAACACCTTGGCTCTGTTTCCTCATTCAACAGAATTTCAAGGCTCCATTTCAATCTTAAAGATCTCAAAGATACAGTGGCTGTTGTATAGTTTTCACTGACTGCGCAGCCATGACACAACTTCCATAGGGCGAGGTTGTTAGATTTCCTTGCAGGAAGGAAAATCTTCTCAAGTCAAAGCGTACATTTCCCTGTGTGGTGTACTTCTTAGGCAATGAGTCCATCTAGAGCTTTAACAAAATATGAAGATAATTTCATCAAAGTATCTATCACCTGTATTTCTTATATTGCTTACACAACAATCACAAGGGGTATTCTGTGCCATATTTTCATCTGATCCAAAAACTTTATTATAAGTAGAATGAAACTTTTCATACTGGAGCCAGGACAAATAATTCACAGATAATGAAGGGTTTATTGGCTTTTAAACTGTGTAATGCATATATTACATCTATGAACTGTGATTTAAAAACAAAACTGGGAACTGACTTTGGCATTACCAGTTCAGTACCAACCAATGCCTAGGATGGCAAAATTTCTGTGTATTTCAGTATTCGGTTTGCTTAGAAAAAAATGCTCTAATACGAAGACTCGTATTTAGCTAAGTTTCCACAATGACTCAGTACTGTTTCTGCCACACTGGGGAGAGACTATTCCTGTCCATCCTCTCTACATGTGAATGAAACTTCCTGGAATCTGTTGGAACTTCATCTTGTGAATGTGACCCCTTCTCTTAATTTATCACAATGGGGAGGGGGGCAGGAAGGAGAAGGTCAAAGGGAGAGGGAGAGAGAGAATCTTAGGCAGGCTCCACACCCAGCCCAACGCAGGGCTCGATCTCAGGACGCTGCGGATCGTGACCTGAGCTGAAATCAAGAGTCGGACTCACAACCAACTGAATCACCCAGGTGGTGCAGAACATTGTTCACTTCTAGTTTGGGGCCAGTACATTGTTGGCATTGTCTTAACCAGCACGTTAGTCTGGCATTCGGGTCAGGTATATATTGTTCAATCATGGGGACAAATTCTGGAAATATATTTAATGTGCTGAGACTGGCAATGTACTAAAGTTAATTTGCTTTTTCAGTCAAAACCCCAATCAGCTGTGTTTTCCTAAGAGTTTAGTAGTTTTTATATCACTAATTTACATCAGAAAAAATTATCAAAATATATTGTCCTTTGTTTTTGACTTTAATATTTGATTAAGATTACTGTAGAGGTCAATTAGATTAACCTGAGAAGAGTCAGATGATATTTGTTGTTGATATTCTAATGTTTGTAGCAATATTCTAAATGCTAATAAATTAATGTCTTGGTGGAAACTGTCTACTTTACAGATTGTTTGCCAAGTAATTTCAAGCAATTCATTTAGTTTTCTGTCATACCATTGTCACATGACGTATGGCCACATTTAAATAATATTTAATTATTCATTTAATGACTACATGCTTAATTTGAAAATCTTATATAAAATATGCAAGAAAAATGAAGAGAAAGGTGTGGTTTCTTGGTATTTAATAATGAGACATAAAATGCTCATGATAAGCAAAAATTAAAAAATGACAATTCCAACCCTTTGAAATATTATCTAATGTATTATGTGTTAGAGAGGCTCTACTGTATTTAAAAAAATCATCAATACTTGAATTATAAATCACAAATTTAGAAATAATTTCATTTACTTTCAAATATCAAATAATCTGAAGGAAAAATCTACAGTGATTTATTTTTTATGAAAGAGGTATTTGTAGTTACTTTATCATCCACTTTTTTTTTCAGTAAAAAGGGAATTAAACTATTACAGGACACCTTGTTAAGTAATTATATAGCAACATCACTGTGCAATTAAATAGCCATCAGTCCCTGCAGCTGAGAAATTTCAGGTAATTATTCAAAGATAATTTAATAGGAGAATTACTGTATTCAAGCAAGCATTAGCTAGTAATCTACCTCAATTAAAGCATCCAATTAATTTCAGAACCTTGATAACAGTTGCCTTTGGCAAAACTATCCTTTCCCCTCATTTGATCCTACATATACAATATTCCTTAAACATTGTATAAAGTTAATTTACTTCTCCTAAAAGTATAGTCTATTAATACCAGTCTCCTGAGAAATTAAACAAATTCAAGTATAAAAAACATTCCTTCTTTTTCTTCTTTCTTTCACACCTCCCACCTAGCCTCTTATGTAGAAATTGAACAAGGTGGATTTGGATTCTGGAGCAGTAACTTCCGTAGTTTTCATCACAAAAAGCAGAAAACCTCCTAGTAATGGAAACGTCCAGAAGGGACTTTTGTTTTCCTATTGATTAGCTCATCAGACAAACTATCTTTGGGAAATGTGCCTCTATGAATTTGGTGGTGATGGTGGTGTAGCAAGATGTAGGCAAAGACTCTTCTGGGTGGAATTTCCTTGCTTGGGTTTTCACTTGAGTTTTCATGCTCAAAAGAAAAAGCCTCAGATTTGGAGTCAGGTGGGTTTGGAAATCCTTAGGACAGATAGATAGCTTTGAGTTGTTCTGGACGCTGCCAATCTCGTTGATTTTCCAACAGGGTTTCAAACTGCCCTTTAACGACCTACCTGTGTTGGACTTGGTCACAATTCTACCGGTTCCTTGGGTAATTCATTCAGCCTTTTTGAGCCTCAGTTATGAAATGGCCTCATCCAGCACAGGACACTACTAGGAGGCTTTTCTCAACCCAGTTGTGAGTGTCCTCCTCACCGGGTCCCTCACGCCAAAGGTCTCCCAGAAGGGAGAGCACATGGCTTGCAGCTGGAGCTTACTTGCCTCAAGACTAAAGTAAAGGTACTATAAGGTTGGTGATAATGGAGGAAAGGACAAAGGTTTGGCTGTGTGCATCGTCAGATCACTAGAAATGCCAAAACACAGAAACGGTTTGCCTCTGGCCATCGCTTTCAATGATCCTGGGATTCTCAGAGCAGCTGTGGAAAGTGGATAAGAAAAGATCACACAGACGTCCACAGATGACTTGGGACTTATTGCAGTCTCATCTCCCCACATCCTCATTCAGCAGCAACATTTGTCTCTGTCTCTTTATCTTTCGGCTGCTTTTCCATCTTCAGTTGCATTTGGAAAAATGACCCAGTATAGATTCTTTATTCTGATTCTGACCCACCATTTTCTTAGGCCCCCCCGATTGCAGTATTTCCCTGCGTAGGAACATATTGCATCTATACGCAATAAGTTCCCATCCATCCCAGGTCCCTGACACTCCATCCAGCACGACCCTCTTTGCCAGAGGAGGGGGAAAGAAAGGTTGACAGAGGTTACCGGGCTGGAAATGTTGCTCAGGCCTGGACTAGGGTGAGGTGAGCGAGGCTGAGTCATGCATGTGATGGGTCAGACCCTGTCTGTTTTTTATATGTATTTTTTTATATTGTTGCTGTACTTCCATCTAGTTGCTGACCCCTGGAATGGGTAACTGAGTATAGTTGTTCCACTCCTCTTCTTCATTTCCCCAAATGTCTGATAAATCCACAGTTTACATTTTCTCTGGTAAATGTATCATCACATTTTTCCACTTCAGTCATTTTTTTCTAGGAGGTAAAAAGCAAGTCACTTCTCTTTGTCACTTCTCTTTTTTTTTTTTTTTTAAAGATTTTATTTATTTATTTGACAGAGAGAGAGACAGCCAGCGAGAGAGGGAACACAAGCAGGGGGAGTGGGAGAGGAAGAAGCAGGCTTACAGCAGAGGAGCCTGATGTGGGGCTCGATCCCAGAACGCCGGGATCACGCCCTGAGCCGAAGGCAGCTGCTTAACGACTGAGCCACCCAGGTGCCCCGCAAGTCACTTTTCTACTGCAAAACTATAACAGCGCTACTATAAAGAGCAAAGCTTTGAAAATACTGGTTTATTTTAAGATAGTTTCATCTTCTACAAGGTTCAACATTGTTTTTCTGATTGGGTTTAAGGTTTTGGAAATTTATATGAGAAAAAATTTTTGTTCATCCACTTTATTTTAATTAACTTCAACCCAACAAAGGCATTCCCTGAACTTGTGGCTTCCCAGTGAAGACTGAGAGTTGAGTCTGGCCACGTTTTGGTGTTGGTCATATAATAGGTAAGAGGGCGCAGCCAGGGAATCTGTACCTTGTCTGGCACACATTAGTCTCAAAGCGTATCTATTACATGGATGAGTCCCTCTGCTTTTCTCTTCAGGAGCAGGCTTTACCTTTGCTGTGTCCTGGATTGTCTAGTCAGTATGCAGTTATACTGTTAACTTCATGAAGTCATATTAACTACTGGACCAACGCACTATTTTCCCGTTACATTGAGATTAACCAACAGGAAAGACAAATCTTTTTAAAGCAAACAAACAGGCAAACAAAAATACCAGTTTGAATGTTCTATATCTCAGTCCATTTGGACTAGAATTAAAGAATTGAAAAAATAAAAAGAGAAAAAATTAAACAAACTCCCAAAGAGAAATCAGTGATGTTCCTTCCCACCATGGAGTTTATTAGCATAAATATATTGATGAGGTCCAAGTCACAACTTGTAAGATTTTTCCCACTTAAATATGCAGGCATCATCAGTAACTGGCAATATTTACTATCTAGAGTTGTGATCCTGTTGACATCCAAAGTCAAATTATACATCTATCAAACCCTTAATCACCAGTGCATTCCCAGCACATATAATCCAAATGATTAAAGCAGGTAATGATTTCTCCAAAATAACCACAAGATGCCCAAAGGATTTAATTCAGTCTATCTCGGTATCTCTTGCTATTCTAATTATTACTGCTTTTGGAGTTAAGTTACCTGTAATTTTCTTTTAGAATTACAAACGGTATATTTTGCTTTCTTATCATGTCACAGAACTCCGTTATCAATCACATTTTGGAAAAAACTTCAGAAGATTTAATACGAAATTTTAAAGCCCCAGTGCATTCTCTACTGCAGCAAACTCCCAGCATCCCCTAAATAAAGCAGCCCATAACTGATTAATAAAAAGCTAAGTAATTTTGGTATTAATATGATCCCCTGGGAGGCCCCCATAATCACAACTAGCAGGCCAGTCACAGTATTGCTCAATTACATATCCAGGTAAATAATCTGCAAATCGGCAAACCCTATAAGGGGATTTTCAGCATTTCCAATTTGTTAATCCATGATAAATGCCTCTGAGAGGTCGGACAAAGCCCAGGCTCTTTCATATTTTGAGACTCCTGGTTTGTTAAAATGGTTTAAAGCAGAGTTGCCAAAGTTGTTTCATGTCTAAAACATAGCACTTAAAATGTGACATTTATAGCATGAATGCCTAACACATTACTGCTATAAACACACACAAAATACTATGCTATATGACTGTCCATAGGACAATTATATTTATAAAATTGTCAACTTGCAGTACACTCTGGGTGGCATGACCTGGCACTGGGGCGCTCGAGTTCCCTTCTCTCTGACCTGTCAGGCTAGCTCTGTGCATATGTTAGCCCACTGGAGGCCTTCTATAAGCAGGAGGCCCCAGGCCAGGCGCCCACTGTCCTCTGTCATCCCCACTGGGCTCAGATGCGTCTAGCCACTGCTGGAACAAAAATAAAAGATCTTCTCTCTGCACCCCCCCCCCAATTGCTCTTGTTAGAAATTTCTAAGAAAGGACACATTATCATTACCTAGAGAAACCCAACTCAGTTCTTAAATCATTCATCCTCTTCAAAAGTGTTCTTCCCAAACCACATTTTCCTGCTACAATTTAAGTTCTCTCACCTTAACCTGACCTCTTCAAAGATTAGTGATTCTGCCTTGTAGAATTCTGAAAGTGTATTTCATTGCTGCCCCCCATCCCCACCTTGACACCACTTTTTTTGGTTTCATTTTGTTAAGTAGTTCTAATTCCTTTACATATCTTCTATGGGCCTTGGACTATTTTTATCCCCTGAAACACTGAAATGACCACATTTAGTGCTTAAAGTGAAAGTAAGTGAAGAGAAGTAATGTGATTTGCATGTTATTTTAACTGAAGGAATACATGGGATTGATTTAATCAAGGTATAGTGTAAAGTTCTCCTATAAAGAAATACCACCATTTGCCTATCTCTTTAGTAGATATTGTAGAAGCTATAAAGTATAAGAAATGGGGCTTCATGTAATATTCTTAATATAAAAAGAGCTCTTACAAATCAATGAGAAACAGACTAGCACAGGAAAAAATGAACAAAGGGAAAGAACAGGAAATTTCTAAAAGAATAATTGTAAGTAAGTGCTCGATTATCCTATAAAAAAATTTATCATAAAAAAAAGTTCATCTTCAGTAGTAGTCAATGAAACGCATGTCCAAACAATAAGGAGACACTATTTTTCATCTATCAATCTGCCTTTTTTATTGCTGGTGACAGTAGTGATGGTGAGGGTGCCTGGAAATCAGTTCGCTACTGCTGGTGGAAGTGCAAATTGATAGTAACTTTCCAAGAGCGATTTTACAATACGAATGAAAAACCTCCACATTTCATACTTTTAACACAGTAATTCCACTCCTGGGAATTTAACCTAAGCAAGCAATCACAGATATGTAGAAATACAGGGACATTTATGACAAACCTGTTCATAATGGTAGGAACTGAAACCATGTCAATGTCGGAAAATAAGGAGACTGGCTGAGTACAGTATCAATATGCTCAAAAGAAGGAAATCATGTTCTATTAAAATCCTATTGTAAAGAATATTTAATGACACAGAAATAATGTTCTAAATGTGCTAAGTTAAAAAATACAGGTTATAAACCATTAGCTATAACATGATAGTACTTTTTTAAAAAGTATAAAATAAATGTATACAGAAAAAAATCTGAAAGGATATATACTGCAATATATATTGCAATCTGGGAGGAAGGAATGCCAGTAATTTTTATCTTTAGCTTATGTTTATCTATATTTTCTAAATTCTTTAATTAAATGATATTACTTTTTATAATTAGAAAATAAGATTTATAAAGGATTATAAAGGAAAGAAATGAAACTTGATCACAAGGAGTTTACAATTCCATAGCAAATGCTAACACAAACTATTTTTCTTTATTTTTTTAAAGATCTTACTTATTTATTTGAAAGAGACAGAGAGAGCAAGAGCGAGCACAAGCAGTGGGAAGAGGTAGTGGGAGAGGGAGAAGTAGGCTCCCTGCTGAACAAGGAGACCAACGTGGGGCTTGATCCCAGGACTCCAGGACTATGACCTGAGCCGAAGTCAAGCACTTAACTTACTGAGCCACCCAGGATCCCCACAAACTATTTTTCTGATGGTCATAAATCTGGGTATTTTGGGGGGAAGAGACAAATTTTAATTTAAAGGTATTCATTAAATGTAGACCTAAACATGTTTTAACTTTTCCAAATTTATAAGGTTTTCCATTTAAATAAACTCACAGGTTTTTGAAGAAGATCCTTTATTATTTATTTTTCATTCAAAACAAAATTATTATAATGTTGCAGAATCCTATATATTTAACCTGTGTATGATTTAAGCACAGCTTGGGAAGGCAGACAAATTTCTAAGGGGTAAAGACAAACAATTTCATCTCATGGGGCTAGTGGACAATAATGGGTACAGGACTTTTAATGACACTGTGACCAAGAGAATCAGAAGTGTAATTTTTTTTTATTATGTTCAGTTAGCTACTGTATAGGATATCCTGAGTTTTTGATGTAGAGTGCAATGATTCATTAGTTACGTATAACACCCAGTGCTCATCACAACACGTGCCCTCCTTAATACCCATCACCCTGTTACCCCCTCCCCTCTGAAAGCCCCAGTCTGTCTCCCGGTGTTCATTGCCTCTCATGGCTCATATCCCTCTCTGATTTCTCCCCCTTCGGATTTCCCTTCCTTCCCCTATGGTCCTCCATGCTACTGCTTATGTTTCAGATATGAGTGAAACCACATGATAGTTGTCTTTCTCTGCTTGACTTACTTCACTTAGCATAATCCCCTCCAGTTCGAACCACGTCGATGCAAAAGGTGGGTATTCATCCTTTCTGATGGCTGAATAATATTCCATTGTATATATGGACCAGTCTTCCATTCATCTGTTGAAGGGCATCTCGGCTCCTTCCACAGTTTGGCTATTGTGGACAATGCTTCTGTGAACACTGGGGTGCATGTGTCCCTTCTTTTCACTACATCTGCATCTTTGGGGTAAATACCCAGTAATGCAATTGCTGGGTCATAGGATAGCTCTATTTTTAACTTTTTGAGGGACCACCACACTGTTTTCCAAAGTGGCTGTACCAACTTGCATTTCCACCAATGGTGTAAGAGGGTTCCCCTTTCTCACATCCTGCAAGTGTAATTTTCTTTAAATTTGAGTGCAGACGTCCATCCGAGGCTGATCTCCTTTCGTGTGTGGGCTGGGCTTCCCAGGCAGGCTCCATGTTACCTGCATGGTTTGGTGGCCAGTGCTTTCCTCCCAGTTCTGAGAGAGACCACCAAGTCCCATGGAGGGTACAGGAACTGCTCTGACTCTTGCTTCCCTACTTCATGCTCAATACTATTCCCAACTAAACATGGCCTCAGAAATCTCAGGTGCCTCTCAGGACATCAATTTTTGTTTTATTAATAGTTCTTGTTATACAGCATTTTTGAGGAATATACATTTTAACTGCAGAAAATCTGGATATATGAAAGATACAAAAGACAATAAAAATCATTCCTGATATCAATACTCCAAGAGAATCATTAATTTTTTGATGTATCTCTTTCCTCACTTAACAATGTATTATGAACTTCTACCCATTGCCATTAAATATTCTTTTTCATATAATTTTTAACGATAGCATAGTATGTATTCATTCTATCTTACAGATGCCCCATGGCTGATATAACTTTTTTCCTATTGTTGGACATCTAAGTTGTACGATAAACATCTGACACAGATGTTTCTTTCTACATGTATCTGATGATATTCAGGTTGATTGCTAGCAGTGACATTGCAGGGTTAAAGGTGGGAATATTAATAAAAATTTCTATAGATACTGTCCACATTTGCACTAACCACTTTACATTGAAAAATCTGCTTTAAAAAGATGGCCAAGTCTTGGTCTGCCCTTTTGCACAGGGCCCATTATCTTCCTTTTTTTCCCTAGGAAAAAAGTGATCTTGTTTTTCTTTATATTCATTTTATTACAAGCAAGGATGATCATATCGTATTTTCATATATTTATTGGTCATTAATATTTCTTCTGTAAAGTGCCTATTTGTTTCCTTTGTCCATTTTTTTGTTTAAATACTGCGATTTTCCTTATGGTTTTCAAATTGTTCTGTGCATTAGGGTAAAATCTGTTTTCCACTATATAAATTAAAATATTTCCCCTAGTTTTCTTGTTGGTAAATACACATAAAATTTGCCATTTTTGCCATTTTTAAAATGTATAGTTCATTGGCATTAATTATATTCATGTTTGCCACCATCACTACTATTTCCAAAACTTTTTCATCATTCTAAACAGAAACGCTACATGGGGAAAAAAAAAAAAGGCTCCATTCTCTCCTCCCCCAGTCCCCAAATCCCTAATAACCTCTAATCTACTTTCTGTCTTTATGAATTTGCCTATTCTAGATTTTTTTTGTATGTAGAATCATATAATATCTGCCTTTTTATGTCTGGCTTATTGTACTTAGCATGTTTATGAGATTCATCCATGTTGTAACATGTACCAGGATGTTATTTGTTTTTCTGGCTAAATAATATTCCAGTGTTTGTACAGGCCATATTTGGTTTATTCAGTCATCTGTTTATGGATTGGGTTTTTTCCACCTTTTGTCTATTGTAAATAATACTGCCATGAACTTGGCATACAAATATCTATTTGAGTACTTGTTTCAATTCTTTTGGAATTAGGAAATACTGAGGAGTGGGATTGCTGGGTCACATGGCAATTATATGTTTAACTTTTTGAGAAACCATTAAACTGTTGTTACTCTTTAAGCCTTATAAATGCCACTAGCATCTAAAAGTAGGAGCTATATGCTTCCTTGGCATGACTAGCGGCTCATACTGTCCATATTCTTTTTTTTCCAATTAGAATGGAAAAATAGCAGTGAAAAAGGTTTTTTTTCCTTAAATTAATTTCAGTATAGTTAATATACAATATTGTATTAGTTTCAAGTATACAATATAGTGATCCAAACTCCATACATCACCCAGTAGTCCTCACGACAAGTGCACTCCTTAATCCGCATCACCTATTTCACCCATCCCCCCCACCTCCATATTCCTTTTCAAAACAGCAGCATCTTCAGTGGAAATCAGAAGTCTCCTCAGTCTCTTTATTGAAGTGTTTTCTGAGTAGATCACAATTCTGTCATTACAGAGTTGGCTGGCCACTACAGGTTCCATAATGAATGATCCTTGGAACTTAAACAAGTCTTAGAGGTCACTGCCCATTTATTTATTTATTTGACCAAATTATTTTCTCCCATGACAAAGAGATGCTCTATTTTATTTACAAGTACTGTAACAAAGGTTTTGTTTTGGTGAAACACCAATATTTCAATACTAGCCCTGGCATTCACTGGTCATGAAATAGGTCTTAATGTGCCAACACAGACCTATTTATTTATTTATTTATTTATTTATTTATTTATTTATAGTTCTTTTTTTATTTAAATTCGATTAGCCAAGGTATAGTCCATCATTAGCTTTTGATATAATGTTTGATATGAGACTCTTGACTCTGGGAAACAAGCTGAGGGTTGCTGGAGGGGAGGAGGGTGAGGAGATGGGGTAACCGGGTGATGGGCATTAAAGAGTGCATGTGACATGATGAGCACTGGGTGTTATACTGAACTAATGAATCACTGAACTTACTTCCTTATTTTCATACTTTCTTTATTTATTTTAAAGAGAGAGCACATGGGCAAACGGGGGCAGGGAGGGGCAGAGGGAGAGACAGCATCTCCCTAGGATACTCCCCGCTGAGTGCGAGGCCAAAGTAGGACTTGATCTCAGACCCCAAGGTCATGACCTCAGCTGAAATCATATTTGGACACTCAAGCAACGAGTCACCCAGGCACCCCAACACAGACCAATTTAATGTTGATTCTTAAAAGCATTTCTTTGTTTGTATTTGAGAATACTTTAAAAGTTTTCTCTTCTAGACTCCCCAGAAATTTTGACACCAAAAAAAGTAAATCCATTTTTTAAAAAAGATTGCATTTATTTATGAGAGAGAGAGAGAGAATGTGAGCCGGGGAGGGGCAGAGAGGGAGGAAGACGGACAAGCAGACTTGCACTGAGCCAAGAGCCCAGAGCAGGCTCGGGCTTGATCCCATGACCTGGAGATCATGACCTGAGCCAAAACCAAGTGTCAGACACTCAAGTGACTGAGCCACCCAGGCGCCCCTGTAAATCCATTTTTTAATCAACCAACTTTTGAGTGTGAATTGTTAATACAGAGTTGAAGCATTAAGAAATTTTAAGTGGAAGAGAAATTTAGATCTACAACCCTACTGAAGTAAAAATACTCCTTTATCTTACTGAAATCTAAGGTGATTTCTTAGAAAAATTCTACAGTTCTCAACAGTAATCTGATTTACTCTAGTCAGCATATCAAATGTCAGGGCTATTGAGAAATACGTCTTACTGAAGGACTGAACCTTGAGTGCTCCTCGGGACACTGAGAATTATTTTGGCTCAATTCTATTAACGTAAATCCCAGGAAACTCAAATAGAAGCAGAGGAGGGAGTGGGGGTAATTGGATTCAGAAGGATACAATAACTTTCTTTACTGGTGTAATAAAGGACCCCGGATTAGGCCTCAGAAGACCTGTCTGAGTTTGAATTTCATCCTCACCATATACTATCTGTGAGATCTCAGGCGAGTCATTTTACTTTTCTGAGCCTCAGTTTCCTCTTTTGTACAATAAAGATTAAAAACAACAACAACAACAACCTAACAGAGTTGTTGAGATCAAAGTGCTTTTAAAATCAGAAGCTTATGTCACTGGTTCTCAAGTGAACGCAGTTTTGCCCCTCTGAAGGTATGTGGCAATGTCTGGAGAGATTTTTAGTTGTTACAATTGGGAGAGGGTGGGCTACTGGCATCTGTTAGGTAGAAGCCAGGGGCGCTGCTAAATACCCCTATTGCAAGACCAGCACTCACCACAAAGAATTATTCAGTCTAAAATGTCAATAGTCCTGAAGCTGAGAAACGCTGCTCTACAATTTTTTACAATTATTGCTTTCATGCAGTGAGCTACCACTCACTTCTTTGACTTCATTGCTGTGTTCTTTTTCAACCGTTCAGGGTCTTACTAAGAGCTCTCTTCTTCAACCAAACACCAAGTAATGCAACCACAGTAACTCCCTCTTTGAGTACATGGCTTTTTCTAGTTTATGGCTCATCTATCAACATACACCAGTCACAGGTCTACGGAGAAAGGCTGGTACTTGTATGACCTGAACATGCCGAAACCATGACAGACTTCTTTGAAGTGTATCACCTAAGGGCTCCGTTTCACATGAAATGGTAAAGAGTTGAGAAACAGCATGAAGACAGCAGCCTGGCATTCAAGCAACAAATGGCAGAATAAGTGTTGGATGAGGCTGGATACCCACGCAACTGTTCTGTGAGCAACCAACCTATTTGTTTGACTTCCTAAGATAGTTGTGTCTTTTCTATGTCTCAGTTTCTCTCTCTGAAAATGAGACTGGAGAACGGGAGTCAGAGTCATGAATGAGGATGGAGGCTCTCTGATACCAGCTGTCATCAAGGCTGTTGCTATTGAGGGGACAGTATGTTACTCTTTTCTGTCCAGGTGAAGAACCATGAAGAAAAATGAAAATACATGTTTTCCTCATATGTCCTGGACATGCAGCCTCATCGCACATGTTCATAAATGAAACAAAATACACTACCTCTGAATTACCACTGACAAGTCCAATTACTTTAGTCAACTCTGTTAAAAGAATGCAACAGTTAATTCAATGATTTAAAAAAAAATTAAAACCTGTTCATACTAGCTGTTTGACTCAGACTGTGTCTAAACACATAAACTGATCTGACTGGTTAAGTCAGTCAACTGTTCGAGAAGCTGGTGAATAGAGATCATTTAAAGAGATGATGGTCTTTTAGTCTCATGGAGATATAACCTTTACCTGACTCGAAGTGAATCACAAAATTATGTATCTCTCTAAAATTACACAGGCAATTATGAATACCCCAATTAATAAAAAGAGAAATGCCTTTATTTGCTTAGTGGACAGGGATATGAAAAACAAGGGAAAGTGCACATGCAATTCAATAGACATATGATTAATTCTAGATGATTCAGTCAGAAATCCTATTCAAAGAAAAAGCTATTTATTCAAACGAAATCACCCTCTGTGTTGGGTTGATGCAGAAGGTGCCTTAATTTCTCTGACAGATAAAGGAAATAGATCTCCATGTCCAAATACATACAGAATATAGGCATTTCTACACATTGTTGTCAGATAAGGACTTGGAGCACATTTTTAAGGATTCTTGGGAGGCCACTGAACTTGGATCACTCTTAGCTAAGTTATCTAAAACACTTCAAATACTTTAAAATAAAACTAATCCCTACACTGGTGGGTTGAAAACTTTTCCTATCCCCAGGGCACTAAAATAATACCCTTTCGAACAGTAGGTGAAGTATTTTAGGCGACAGCTCTCTAGTTATAACAAGGCAAGTCAATTTTTAGGAATTAGGGATGCTAATCACAGTGTCTCAAGATGTGCATTGCTGGGGAGTGGAATATAAGACCACAAACCGACATGACTGCAATGTGCTGTGCTCCCTCGAAGGAGATGTAAATGGGAGGGAGACTCAGCTTCCTGGTCCCTCCGCGGCTTGATCTATCATAAAGGTCAAGATAATTGGCCACATACAGCAAAATCAACACTGCTCGCTCTCCCCTAGCCTAGCAGATAAGCATAGAAACTCAGTTTCCTGCAGGGCTAAGTGGTGGCTAGCCCAGGTGGAGGAGGAGAAGGTCTGAAAATATGCATGCAAGAACACAAGGCACTGTAATGATGCCATCAAATTTAGCATTAAATATATTTTACAATCAATTGAGATACCGTAGGTTGCCCCCAAACATGCATGAAATTCTTCCAGGGTTTTACCAGACTGCAGACTCTCTCATGTTTATGCCTTTCTAGTGTTTTTGGACTTTAAAAGCTCTGAACACTATAAATATACTTGTGTTAACAAGTGAAAACGCAATGAATGCAATTTCTGGTTTCATGCCATCATTAAAGCATGACTATTTGAGCATTCGACTTCCCTGAAATGTCCCAATTAACCTTACAACCCAAAGCTAGGGCAGGCATCGACACAAATAAAGGGTCACAAAATCACGTGAAAGTAAAATAACTGAGTTACTACAAGTTGCCAAAGAGATTACAAGTTTCATGTACAATAGGAGCCTATTACAGAGATGATCAAAGTCATCTACTTCTTCTATAAAGCGAGGCCCATGATGAAGACGCAAAGTGGACACGACTGTTGATTGCTATGGCCACACATGGTGATTACATATAGGACTTCACGGGTGTGGGCGCTGCACAGTTGCATTGCCCCCGTGTTGAAAAGGGCTCCACATTTGGATAATGTCCTGTTGCTGCTGTTCTGAAATTCTTAATATTTTTTGTTTATAAACAAAGATCTGTGCATTTTCGTTTTGCCCTGGAGCTCACAGATCATGTAGCTGGTCCTGACTGTATTAGCGATTTAACCCTTACAGAACAGTTCCTGTCTTAGACTTTCCAGTAAGATTCTTTGTGAGAAATATCACCCTCAAAGGACAAACCAAATAGAACATAGCTTTAATGAGAAGAAAACGCATCTTGGGGGAAGTTGAAAATGTAAAGACAAAAAATAATCAGGGATTTTGAAGAAATGACTGAATCTTTTCACTCCCAGGAACTCGAGTTAAGATCATAATGTAAGAAAGCAGCTCTTTGATTGCTAACCAGAAGTCACTATGGGGAAAAAGAAAATCCAATGTCTGAACCATAGGACATTAAGAAGCAAGTTAATTTGAGTTCTTTTCTGAAGTTTATTTAAAAGGACTAACTGGAACCGTTTCAAAGAGAACAGTTAAAGGGCTGCTGACGTATGCTCACGTTGGTCCTAATTAGCACTCGGAGTAGGTTTGTCATAGTGTTCCGGAGAGTAAGTAGAAGCATGAAAGAACACTCGAGTATTAGCAGCGATTAAAAGTATGGCAGTGGGTGGGAGTGGGCAAGGTTATTGACTTTGTAAAATGGAAGAGCTAGGCATGGAGAAAGAGCTTGCAAGAGGAAAAGTGAGCACTTTTGCGGAAGTGTATGGGGAAAATAACTGAAAACAGTATGAAAAGAGTATTATAGCGTACAAAACGCTCAAAGGAGAGAGTGAGGACTTACTCTATGGGCCCTAATGAGCACTAATAAGCTCTCCAGGATTTGAGGCCTAAGGCTATTAGTGCATTAAAAGTTCTCACACTTGTTCACAGTAGGTTATATCCAGGCAATCGTCCCTCCAGGAAGATAAACTGTACTCAGACGCAGAATGATAACTAATGTATGTATAGTGCCTCATAATTTACATAGACGATCTTCTACATAAAAGATTTGTTACGCTTATAACATCCCTGTAATGTGCATAGCATAATACCACTTGACAGATGAGATAATGAGGCTCAGAAAAGGAAAGTGAATTCCCTAAGAACTCAAGTCAGAAGGTAATAGTCATCTTATTCCAAGACCTGTGCTTTTCCCACCATAAGTGTAGTGAATGGCATGTAATATGTTCTAATCTGAAAACAAGGTCAACAACAACAATAATCATCACAGGGCCTCTTCTAAGACCTGCCCCTCCTTCCTTCCCTCCCTCCCTTCTACCTACCCTTTTTCCTTCCTTTCTTCCTTCTCTCTTCCTTCCTTCCTTCTACTGCCTTCCCTTCTTCCTTCCTTCTATTCCTCTCTCTCTCCCTCCCTCTCTCCTTCCTTTCTTCCTTCTTCTCATCATCTATCTATCTACCCACCCACCCACCCACTGCATAAACATCTGGGTGAGTTCTAGTTTTAAACAGATGATCAGCGTACCTCAAAGTTTTTGTGGATCTGCCATTACTACACAATGCTTCTTAGGAATGATCCTTGCAATGTGTCCATTCATCAGACTGAGCCACTTCTGTCACATACACGTGTCCTGTTGTTGCTGTTCTGAAATTCTTAATATTTTTTGTTTATAAACAAAGATCTGTGCATTTTCGTTTTGCCCTGGGGCTCACAGATCATGTAGCTGGTCCTGACTGTATTAGTGATTTAACCCTTACAGAACAGTTCCTGTCTTAGACTTTCCAGTAAGATTCTTTGTGAGAAATATCACGCTCAAAGGACAAACCAAATAGAACATAGCTTTGTGTGTGACAGAAATGTATGTGACAGAAATGACTCCTATGTGACTTCCAGTGCATATGACTCAGTATAGCAGTGAGGCAATGACATGAAGTAAATTTGCCCAGGGAAAACAAAAGTCATGTTTTGTAACCCTCTGGTTCTGCCCTTGCCCCCTTCCTCCCTCAGGCTCTTCTTCATCTACCAAACCCTCTAATAAAACTTCATTGAGAGGCTAAGAACTTTCAAAGACATTGCTTTTTAACAGGGAATTTTATGAAGGAAACATAAAAGGAGAGTGCACAGGGGAAAGGTGGGAATGCTGGGAGAGGGAAAGCGCTGGGAATTCCCTGACGGCACATTTTTACTCTCCATTCCAACTTGGAGGTTTGCCAGAAACTGGATTACTACCAGTCTTCCCATCTTCCACTTCCAGTTTGTTCACAAGAGAAATGACTAAACAGAGGCCGAGCCCCCAGTCTTGGGCAGATTGCTATGACTGCTTTAGGCTGTACCTGATTGAGCTCAGAAACGTGATGCCACGAGTTGCCCTGCCATGTGCACAAGACATGATATTCTCCTTTCCTACATTGCGTTGAAGTTGAAAATTAAGATGAGAAATTTAGGCAAGATGACAAAGATACAACTTTCCTCACCTACTTTCTCATCAGCCCAGTGCTTTTCTGGTTTCTGTCCCCACCACATCAAGCAGTTTTTCGGGTCAAGCATGGGCATAGCTTCTGTTTGTATGGATATGCTTTCAGTTACTTAACCCCTAACCACCAATCCACCATTGCTTCCTTTCTTCTATAGTGGGTTTGGGATGTCACCTGGACATTTCTTCTCTTGGGCCCATCTTGCTCTATCCTCTCCCCATTCCAACACTAGAGCTGAAGATGCAGCTCAGCTTCGTGAAGGGTCAGGTGGCAGGGTCGTGGGTATGCTCAACCTCAGACTGCTGAGAACTGTGCTGTCTAATTTGGGAGGCACCAGCCATAGGAGGCTATAAGAGCCTGAAAGGTGGCGAGCAGGACAGAGGAATTCAGTTTTAAATTTAATTTAATTTAAATTTAAAAACTAAATTTCATAGAAAACTTCTAACTATGCTTGGAGCAATTTGGATTTGTGAGTTTGCTTTTCAACTGTAAATTTATATAATCTAAATCAAGTCTTTCTAATCAAAATTTAGCTCCCATATTGAGATGTGCTGTTAAGTGTAAACTACACATGAGATTTTGAAGCATTAGTAAGAAAAAAAGAATGTAAGCTATCCCATTAAATTTTTAAATATTGAATTCATGTTAAAATAGTAATATTTTGGATATACATGGTTAAAGAAAGTATATTATTAAGGTTAATTTCACCTCTTTCTTTTTACCTTATTTAATGCCACTACTGAAAATTTTAAATTACATATGCGACTGTCATTATATTTCTCCTTGACAGAAATGGCTTAGGGGCCTGGTTAGGGACAGATGTGCAAGGGAGATTGCCAGCCTTTAGTCCTTTCTGCTTTATCACTTATGAAAATAATAATACTAAGATTAATGACAACCCTACAATAATACATAACATTTCAATAATAGCTAACATTTGTTGGACATTTACTAAGTGCCAGACACAGGCAAATAATTCTCATAACAACTCTACGATGATAATGTTTTTATTCTCACTTTAAAGATGACGGAACTGAGGAATTGAAGTAGGTCATCTTATAGTTTGTAAATGGCAGAGCCAGGGTTTGAACCCAGATATACCTCACTTCAGAGCTTTCACACCTGTGAAATGGCACGATTATACTTAAAATGTGCTACCTAGTTCAAGAGATTTGTGGTGTTACTTTCCTGAGCTGTATTTAAGGAGACAGTGTAATAGTCATTAATACATGGTATAGCCTGTATTGCTACTGAATGATTAAGTCTACTGGGTGCTCTACTGAATATAAAAAAATAATAATAATAAGCTTGCTCTTTCATAATTCATACACACAAATAAGTCCACAGCTCTGTTGGTCAGATATTGTTTAAATCTGAGAAAGGTAAGTAAACTCATGAAGTTATTTTTAAATAATAATCAAGATGATTGGTTTGTTGCAAACAAAAAATGTCAAGGAATTGAACTTCCTTGTGGTATAAATGGAATTCATTTTCTCCATTGTCAACTCATTAGCAAAATATTTTATACTACCATGCATTAAGTGTGTTTCTATCTGTACCCTGTAATGTAATTCCATTCCTTCCTTCCTTCCTTCATTCATTTGTTCAGTCATTCATTCTTCAATTATTAATTGAGAGTTAATATTCCAAGAACTGGCCACACAGTCTAAGAGGAGATTTTGTGCCTGTGGAAAATAGGCCCTGGAGTGGGGACTTGGATACACCCAGGCTCCCTGTGAACTATAATTTTTTAAAGTTTATAATTGCAGGACATCAATATCCCAAACGTACATTTTGGGTTTTGGTTGGGCATTTAATAGTTGGCATAACAGAAGATTCACAACTTGATCTCAGCTTGTATAAAAACAATGCAGCTGTTGAGTGGAAACAGATGCCAGGAGGAACCATGCTGAGGATAAGGGAAGGACATTGTTGGAAGCACAACTTTATAATAACTTGAGGCATCCCATCTAATGACATTATAATTTGGCTCTCACTTATCGGGTAATGCACCAGACAGCTTCAACTATCATTTGTCTGGCATCCATTAAGTATTGTTTCCTTATAATAGTTAGCTTTGTGTGTTGGACAATGAATGAGGTGGGGGAAACCATCTAAGGCATATGAGAAATAAACCTTAATGACAACAAACAATTTGTCAGACATTCTTTTCCCTCAGCTTTAACATTTGGGTGCCATATAGTGAATTAAATGATCTAACCCATCTCATTCATCATCCAAAATGGAACAAACTGTTATAGTCAAGCTTCTCTAGAAGATTACCTGACAGTTGATATATGAATCCATGGAGGGACTGCATGATGAAGGAACATTAAAGATGACAAGAGATGTATCAGCCTTTTAGGCCAGTTACTTTCACTGTGTAACAGGCACACACGCATGTCTGGCTGAATGGTGGGGAATAACTAAACTAAGTTTGATTTGACATAGTCCGTGGACATAAGGGAAGTTACAAGGGACCACAGCACAAATACACAGAAAGTAAGTATTGATACCACTTTCCACAGCATTTAGTCATTCAACAAACATTCACTAAGCACTAACTTTGGGTCAGCGCTACCACTGGAGTACCAGATTTTTCTTCTGGGGGCTCAGAGAGCTAATGGGTCCTGTTCAGGATCACCGAGCTAATAAGCAGAAGACCAGAGACTCAAGCAGAGTTTTTCTGACTACAAATCCAGCATCCTGAACAGTGTAACATGCTGCTGCTTTTCAGTGTCTAGTGATAAATGGTTTGGCTCCTGCTCCACTTAGCTTCCATAGTCATTCCAACCATCTCCTCCCACAGCAAAGTCAGTTTGCTCCATCACTCTGGGACCTGGCTGAATTTGTCAATTTGAACAGAGAATTTGATATAGAGTAATCTGCATCTGAGCTATAAACTTGACCTTTATTTTCTTTCAATTTGCGAAAAGGACAGAAAAGACAGAATAAATGGATATGTTTTTAAAAGTATTTTTGTAGAAGTGAAGATTACAAGCTTTAATTTTCAAGGCTTGATTCTGCAGATTAAACAATTTGGTGTTACTATTAGACTCATTGGTTTTTTACTCTATTTAACTATTTGCTTCCAGATTTTGGGATACACAAACAGGCTCTTTTGTGGTGCCAAGGGATAGGTATCTTCCTGAACAGGACCAAAACTCAAGACTAAAGTAGACAAGGAACGGGCAGAGGAAAACGTGTTTCCTGAATACCTACTGTGTGCTATTCTTGTTTACATATTTTTAAATTTTTCTATTGCAAAAATCCTGCAGAATATTATCTTCATTTTACTCTATAGGATTTTTGTGATAAATAAATAAGGAAGAAACTGAGATTTAGTAAGTTTAACTAATATGTCCCAAGTTACCAGCTAGTTAGTGGTAGAGCTGAGGGTAAAGCCCAAATCTGTTTAATACCAAAGCTCTTTGGGGCACCTGGGTGGCTAAGTCGTTAAGTGTCTGCCTTTGGCTCAGGGTGTGATCCCAGGGACCTGGGATCGAGTCCCACATCGGGCTCCCCTCTCAGTGGGAAGCCTGCTTCTTCCTCTCCCACTCCCCCTGCTTGTGTTCCCTCTCTCGCTGGCTGTCTCTTTCTCTGTCAAATAAATAAATAAAAATCTTTTTAAAAAAATTACCAAAGCTCTTTCCACATGTCACATTGCCTCATGTCTAGCATTTGTCTCTCAGTATGCTATTCCATCAATTCCTTTGCAGGCTGATGAAAACGGAGCCCTTGATTTCTTATTTAAACTCGTCTCTTACTCAGTCTCTTTATCACAGTGAGGTTGTATTTGCTAGGTCTCTCAAGCTAACACCTTTGGAATAATGCTTAACTCTACATCTAGCTAAGACTTTGCAGTCCTTCCTATATGTTACCTGTTCTACTGGCTTTAGAGTAAGCAGATATGACTAATTCTATTTAAAAAAATTATTTAGAAGCTGCCTTAAATAATGAGATTATCAATTTTCAAAGAAATAGTATGCAGTAAAGTGTACTGAATTCTATAATTATACTGAGCACCATGTTATCTTTCACATCTGTATGCCAAAATATCAGCCACCATTTAAGGTTAGCTTACCTGCCATTTCTCAGGAAAGATTTTCCCTGATGTCACTACAGAACTTGAGATCCTCCCCTCTCTTATGACACATATCGCTTTTATTCATATTTGCAGAACACATGCACTATGTCAGCCACACCATGGTCAATGTACCAACATCATCCTTGTTCTCATGAAGCTTAAAATCTAGCAAGGTAACCCCATAACCATTCAACTATTAAAGGCTTAATTCCATTTATAAAAAGTGCTGTGAAAAAAAACTTCCTGCCATTATGCATTATGTGGAGAAAAAAAATGAAATAAGCGATGATACATACATTTTCCCTGTTTACATAATTCTAGATAATAGGCTTCCCTCTCCAAACTAGCACAATTTTCATACTTACTAGGATGTACAAAGAACTCAACTTAAAAAACAAAAGTATACCTTTCTTTCAAAAGTTTACCAAGAACAAAATATGTATAAAATCTATATGAAGAAAACTACAAAACTCTTATGAACAAAATCAAAGGAGAACTAAAACAGAGATATTCCATGTTCATGGACAAGAAGACTCAATATTGTCAAGATCTCAGTTCTTCCCAACCTGATCTACAGATTCAAAGCAATCTCAATAAAAATCCCAGCAAGTTATCTTGTGGATATTAACAAACTGATTCTAAAGTCTGTATGTAGAGGCAGAAGACCCAGAACAGCAAACACAATAATAAAGACAGAAAAACAAAGTTGGAGAAACAATGCTACCCAACTTCAGGACTTACTATAAAGCTACAGTAAATAAGACAGTATGGTATTGGTGAAAGAACAAACAAGTAGGTCAATAAAACAGAACAGACAGCCCAGAAGTAGACCCCACAAACATAGTCAATTGACCTTTGACCAAGGAGCAAAGGTAATATAATGGAGTGAAGATAGTCTCTTCAGCAAAACATGCTAGAACAACTGGATGTCTGTGTGCAAAAAATAAATCTAGACACAGACCTTACACCCTTCACAAAAATTAATTCAAAATGAATCTAAATGTAAAACACAAAAACTATACATCTCCTAGAATATGACATAGGAGAAAACTTAGATGACCTTGGGTATTGTGATGGGGTTTTAGACACACCAAATCTATGAAAGAAATAATTGATAAGCTGGAATTCATTAAAATCAGAAACTTTTGCTCTGTGAAAGCAATATCAAGAAAATTAGAAGACAAACAACAGGCTGGAAGAAAATATTTGCAAAAGACACGTCTGATAAAGAACTGTTACCCAAGATACACAAAGAACTCTAAAAAGTCAACAATAAGAAAACCAACAATCTGATTTAAAAATAGGCCAAAGATCTTAACAGACACCTCACCAAAAAAGGCATATAGATGGCAGAAAAGCAAATGAAAAGATGTTCACATCATATGTCATTAGGAAAACGCAAACTAAAGCAAGGAGGTCACACCACATACTTTTTAGAATAGCCAAAATCTAGAAAAATGATAACACCAAATGCTGGTAAGAGTGAGGAGCAATAGGAACTCTCACACATTGCTGATGGAAATGCAAAATGGTACAGCCACTTTGGAAGACAGTTTGGCAGTTTCTTACAAAACTGAAGATAATACTACCATACCATACAGCAATTGTACTCCTTGGTATTTACCCAAAGGAGTGGAAAATATATTCAGATAAAAACCTGAACATCAATGTTTACGGAAGATTTATTCATAATTGCTAAAAGTTGGAAGCAACCAAGACGCCCTTCAGTAGGTCAATGGATAAACCGTGGTACATGTAGACAATGGAATATTATTCAGTGTTAAAAAGAAATGGGCTATCAAGCCAAGAAAAGACATGGAGGAAATTAAATGCATATTACTAAGTGAAGGAAGCCAATCTGAAAAGGTTACATGCTATACGATTCCAACCGTATGACATTCGGGAAAAAGCAAAACTATGGAGACAGTAAAATGATCAGTGGTTGCCAGAGGTGGAGAGTGGAAAAATGAATAGGCAAAACACAAAGGATTTTTAGTGCAGTGAAAATACTGTCTAATGTTATTACAATGGATAGATATCATTATACATTTGTCCAAACTCATGGAATGCACAGCATCAAGAGTGAACTCTAAGGTAAACTATGGATAGTTTGGTTGCAATGATAACATGTCAATGTAGGTTCACCCTTAGTAAAAATACACCGTCTGGTGAGTAATGTTGATCTACGGAGGATATGCATGTGTGCATAGCAGGTAGTGTATGGGAAATCTCTGCACCTCCCTCTCAATTTTGTTGTAAACCTAAAACCCCTCTAAAATATAAAGTCATAAAAATAAAATAGATCCATGTTTCTGCATTAATGAAGCAAAGTCATTTGGGGCAAAACCCGAACAACTGTAGATTTCACTGAGACTATGAGGGGGCTGTCTCTCTAATTCTTAAGCTATGGAACCACTTAAAAATCCACAGTTTCAGTGAATGTCAGATGGAGAAAAATCCTTAGAACTAACTAATCCAGAAGTTCCAGACTTTTGGCTTTTACAATTTTTATGGAGAAAGACAGAAGGTTGCCATCTTCTTATTTTCCCAAATGAAGATGCTACATAAAACTTACCATCTATTTATCTGTGATTCCATAAGTGAGTAGACATTTGGAAACAAAACAGGAAGAGTAGCTTTATCTCAGTATAAAGGACAGTCTCTCCTAAGCAAGAACAGGTACAATGTTACAGCAATATAGATAGATACAAATATAAATATAGACTAAAATGTTATAGCTACATGCAATATTATTTTTATTTTTCTCATTTCATCTTAGACTAGTCAAAACTGGACTTTAAGAAATTGATCTCCTCCAAACTCTCAGAGGGACAATGACTGACCATGGTAACAAATTAGTAGCGACTGGGGCTTGAACCCATACCCACATCACTGGAGCCCACCTCAGTGTTCCTTCTAATTACCCTCTGCTCAGATTTTGGGAGCATGACAAAGGGCCTGAGGTGGAAGATGAGGCGAATCCTGCTCTACATAGGATTATGGGACCCTGGAGTCAGGGAGACAGGCAGAGAAAATGGAATAAAAAGGAGGGAAACATTCTGAAGAGAGGAAATGAAAGTATTTTTAGTTCCTAAGAACATTCTCTTTCCACATTTTTCTTCTCTAGAGCAACGACTGAGATAAAAGGTTATGAAAATAGTAAAGCCATAATTATAATTTGTTAAACTCTTAATATGTTCTCAGAACTGAATGAGTTGCTTTTATCCCCATAATCCTTTGAGGTAGCTCTTCTCAGATGAGGAGACTAAGGCTCAGTGAGAAGAAGGAATCTGCAGATTCACATCTGTCTAACTCAAGTTCAGGTGCCCATCAATCATGCCCCAATGTCTCATATATTGCTACCCAGAGAAAAGGAAGTACCCTAGGTTTCATATTTATTTCATGTAATATTGACCTTAATCCTATTTATCTTCTTCAGTTCACAGATAAGGAAACTGAGGCCGAAGATCACACAGCCAGTAAATGGAGGAGCCAGGAATCAAACGCAGCAGAATTATTCGTATTGGCCCTTGAAGTAGAGATTTGACAAGAAGCTAAAAAAAGTATACTTTTGTATTGTATTCAAAGTGAATATACACAATAGCAAGTAAATTATTTGCTCAGGTTACATTATGATATTTTCACAGGCCGATAGTTTGAATCATGTGAAATTGCCATTTTTGTAGGTCAGAATTGGTTGAATATTGTGATTGCATATGGTTTGATCTAATATATATCATTGTAAGTTTTAATGATCCAGAGCTTTCTGCCTCTACTTAAACTTGGCAATAAGTTAAAGATTACCAGCTAATAAGAATAGTGACAGTGATAATAAAAACGGTAATACCAACATTATGAACTACTTCTATCATTTTTTAAAATAATACTACTGTATATATTTTTAGTATGCTAAAACTACATAACTTAAAACTTGCCATTGTAACCATTTTTTAAAGATTTTTTGTTTATGAGAGAGAGAGAGAGAGAGAGTGGGGGGAGAAGCAGAGGTAGGGGAACAAGCAGAACACGCTGAGTGCAGAGCCTGAGGTGGGGCTCGATCCCAGGACCCTGAGATCATGACCAGAGCTGAAACTAAGGGTCAGACGCTTAACTGACTGAGCCACCCAGGCTCCCCTCCATCGTAACCATTTTTAAGGGCACAGTTCAGTTGTGTTAAGTATCTTCACAATGTTGTGAAACAATTTCCAGCACTTTTTCATCCTGCAAAACTGAAACTCTATACCCAGTAAACAACGAAGGACCCCATGAGCGACCACATGCCAGTGATGTCAGATCAAAGGCCTTTTTCAAAAGAACTCAATTTGGAAATTTGTGTGAAATCTTCCAACTTCTAACGTTGGTTTTAAAAAATTTTTTTGTTGAGATAGAATTCAAATACCATAAATTCAACCATTTAAAGTGTACTATATAATGGTTTTTGGTTATGCAACCATAATGTGATGCAGCCAACACCTCTATCTAGTTCCCAGACGTGATCAATTAGCCCAAGGGAGACCCTGTGCTCATTAAGCAGTCATTTCCCATTCTCTCCTCTCCCCAACCCCTAGTAAGCACCATTCTACTATCTTTATAAATTTGACTGTTTTAGATACCTCACATTTCTATTATTTTTGTGTGTGTAAAAATGTGCAAGATGCCTTACACACTTTAATCCTAACAAAATTCTATCAAAAAAGTCTATTATCCTCGGCCCGCCTGAGTGGCACAGCAGTTAAGCATCTGCCTTCGGCTCAGGGCGTGATCCCGGCGTAATGGGATCGAGCCCCACATCAGGCTCCTCTGCTATGAGCCTGCTTCTTCCTCTCCCACTCCCCCTGCTTGTGTTCCCTCTCTCGCTGGCTGTCTCTATCTCTGTCAAATAAATAAAATCTTTTTAAAAAAAGTCTGTTATCCTCATTTATATGCTAGTAAATAAAAAAGGTGGATATAAAGTTACATCTGAAACTAATCTGTATGTATTCAAATTTGTTATATTCAAGTTAGTTACTGATGAATTTACTGATGAATTTACAGCCTAGAGATTCCCCATATTTTTCATTATTGGGAGGTGGTGGTGGATTTCTAAACACCCAAATAATGGAGCTCAACAGATTCTTGATTAATGACTAAGTAAATGATGTAACCGAATCCCTCCTTAATAAAAGATAATATGAAAGAATGAGAAGATCTTTGAAAGAGAACATGTAATAGCTCATGGTAACTTTATCCATGTAGAGGATTTTGGCTGATTTTTCTAAAACAGCAAAAAATTACAGAAACCACACACTGTGACCTATACTATGCCAAAAAATTGATAGACTTCTTGTATAAACATTAGATAGCTGAAAGAAACATGGAAGAAAGGAAGGACTTAACTGTAAGAACAACATTCTATTCTGGAATATCACTGACAAATTTAGTTGAACTCTGGAGGAAAGAGGATGTTTTAAAATGGATTAAAATGTTAGATGGCATGTTATTTAGTATGCTACTTGGAGCTGGCATCTAAACAAGTAAGAGAACTGAGTCTGGAAGAATTAATGAAGCCCTTGTGTTTGTAGCACTTACAGAAAGATGAACAATCATTGGTTAGGCGAAAACAGAAGCTTTATGTTCATATTTCAACTTTTTTTTTAACAGAAAGACAACATTGAAAAAAATAGTTATACTAGAGATTTTGTCATTCATAAAACAAATGAAACAGAATTGAAAAGGGAGTGGCAAAATATTTGCATGAAAGAGCATCGCTATTTTTATATTATTGAAATGGGATTTACTTTCAAATTGAAGTCATATTTTTATAAAAGAACTCTTAATTGAGAAGGAAAATCACATAATAAATAATTCTTCCTTGAATAAATATTTTTAATAAAAAGCAATGAACTTAATAAAAGATAGTTACATATAAGATATATTTATACAGTTAAATTTATATTCCTAAACTAGTAAAATGGCTTTAGATTTATAGGAAATATTAAAATTACAACTTTTCACCTTTATTCCTTCCACTCTATGAATAAACACCTTCATTGTTTTTTTTCCCTCAAAAGTCTCCCAACAAAACTTCTCTTTTAATGCATGAAACTTCAGAAATTTAATATCTTTAGGCCCCAATATACTTAAAAATTCCTCAGATATATTGCTTGAACTTAAATTTGAAGGTAACCAAATTTTTACTCTGTGGATTTTGCAGAAATGCTATGTCCAAATCAGATTTCAATGAGCTTTGACCTTCTGAGATTTGTCAACCACCCAGATGTCAAATCTTTTTCTTTTTTGAAAAGAAATGTATTCAGTTCAATGCAAATCATTCTGTCATCTTTCGAGGACAAAAGACTTGAATGAATTATGGATCTTAATTTTTACCTATAACTATCTAGAATAATGCTTTAGAAAATTTGAAGAATCACAGAGTTTCAGTGCTGGGGGGACCTTTCAAGATATCGAATCCATTCCCTCCTTTTTACAGAGAAAGACAATAAAGTGGTTTCTCCAGACATGACAGAGTTAGGGTCAAAGGCAAAATCCACATACAGTTTTCTAACAACCACCTAACGCAAAACCCAAACTATTGACTTCCTCATATTCTTGTCCAGATCCTAGACAATATAAGGTTTCAACTGAATAAATTAAATGGTGCTATTTTTTAAGGAAGAAACTCCAGGACCCGAAGTGAAATAATAGTGATCGCTGTACCCTAACACATCACTATACAGAAAGGGGAACTGCGAGTGTCTGTGTTGGCACAGGGGCAAGAACAATGAAGCATTCCATCCCAAACTTGTCATGGGAGAGCTGAATCATTTCACTGCTCTGCATCTCAGTCTGTAAAATGGGAATAATACCCCATTCCGTGTAGCAGAGAGGATGGAACTAAATAAGGAATAGAAAAGGACTTCGAGGCTCCTCCACACCACACGACTCAGGCCCAGCCATGATTTATGCACAGACCTGCTTTAGTAGGTACGCCCTACTTCCAGCACAATAAAGGACCTTGAGACACAGATTAAGGGACTATCTAGCACGAACCCAAGAAAACTCAGAACAAAATAAAAGGCAAACACACTATGAGGCATGGAATAAAAGGAAGAAACACACCCTGGTATATTTGATGCTAGGAAGAAATAATGTCATTTTGAAATTACAGGTAGATGTGTATTCCTTCTCCCCACCCCCTCAGACTCTTTTCTAGCACATTTTGGGGAGCTATGGAAAATGAATAGAAGAGACAAAAAAGTACTTTGCCCGGCAGGAATACAAAATTGCAAAAGCACAGACAGCACTACAGAGGCGCGCTGCCATTCACTCACAAAGAATTTTGTGCATGTAGATGGCTGATTAATTGCCGGCCTGCCTAGACGAAGCTGCAACAAGCCAGATACTGTCAGCATGCCATCGGTTACCATGGAAATGCACAAGGTTCCTGTTTCTGACAAACCCTTGAATACTGGATAGATTGTGCCATATGTAAATAAGGCAAATTAGTTTTCCTATATCTTCCAGACAAGGTTAGACGAAAAGAAAATATATCTGTTTAAACATACTCTCTAACCTCTTAGATGTGACGAATGTGAAAGAGGGGCTTCTTTCTTAGGAAACTGAACTCAGATTGTTACAACTGAAAGGCACTTGGGGAAAATGACCAAAAAATGCAAAATGCCTTGCCCATTTATAAGGAAGGACTTCAAAGTCAGCCATGCAAAGGTACATTTATTAGACTTTTGTTTTGTAACCGGATGTATTTTGTGTCCTGCTCTTTACAAAATTATAAAATGTCAGACACTTATTTCTATGGTATTAGATTAGAAATTTTATAGTTTTGTCATGCAATTTTTACTTTTGCACAATCCCTAGACCATAGGCCAAATACTGAGTCACAAACCAGTATAATTTAAAATATTTAACTCCACTACTAAGAATACTTACTTTGGCATTACATTGTTTGGGGCTGCTGCTGCTTCTTTTTCTTTTAAACAGTTTTTGCCAGCACTAGGAGACTTTATAACTTCTTTCCATGTTGTAATAATAATTTATAATTGACTAAATCTGATGTGATTTAGAAAAATCTTATAATTATTATTAGGATATTTCAGAGTACATAATGACTCATTCCTTATATATTTCATGACATAGGACTACTCTGATGGCCACATATAATTATATATTTTACATTTTTAATGTTTACTTAAACAGTAAAAATGCCAAAAAGGGCTGGAGTACTTTTCATAGCATTTCTGGATAACTTCAAAATGTACATTTCTCAAAATAAAACATTATATCATCTCTTTTATCTCCTCAATTTTAAATACATACTTCTTTCTTTTCAGCCAGATTTGCTATGGATAGTTGTATATGAAATTTCTACATTTAAACTCAAATATTAATATATTATTCAAGTAAGTCACAACACATGAACATGAAAGATATCTATAGTTATCCAAAATAACCCTTCCCTAAATTTAAATTAATGCCCTCTCCCCTTTCTGGATAAAGGCAAGAAAATTTATTTTCTAGCAAATGATCCATGTATTAGATATGCTCAGAATTTCAATTTCATTATGAGATACTATAGGTTGTTTCATGTTTCAGAATTCAGAGATGAAATCTAACTAATGGCCCCCAAACTTTAACATACTCTTATAATTTCATATTCTCCCCCAAAATAAAAAGGAATTATCTATATACAGTATTTTAAATTTTTATGTAAATAATATACTACATGAAGCTACCGAAAACACTAACTTTCAGTATTGCCCTATTTGACATATTTTTTTCTTGCAAAAAATACTCTTCATACTCTTCAATGTGAATATGATATGTAAAGAGACAGGGTTTTCATAAAAAATTTCTAAACAAATTTTAAAAGCATATTATGCTTATACAACAATAAAGAAGAAACCAAAGAAAACTATCTGAATAATTCTGGCTAGAACAAGCGCCTATGCCTGAGATTAACATGATTTTTCTTTCTATTCTTCATTTTCTTTTATATATGGAGACCCAAACAGGTTGATACACTTTTAAAGTCATTCCAGTCCTTTTGCACTGACATACATGACCTAGAGATGTCGTTTCATTTCACTCTTTTTCGCCCATTAAACCAGACAGATTATAATTAAAAGCATTAGGATTTCAAGGATGGTCATATAACAAAGTCCATTTTTCTTATTAGAAATCTTCCCAAGTTCTTTAATTGTTAGCATGTGTATTTGAGGATTTAAATAGTAGTCTATATCCTAGAAGCCAGAAGTTTCACAGTGAAAGGGGCCAAATTTCTCTTTTTCAAGTTTTATTATATAAATGTATATATATCCCACCTTCCTAGTTATAAAACAATATGTGTTATATATGCTAGGAATATGTTAGGAACAATGAGATTGGCTCTGTTCATGTTTTTAACTCTGTACTTTAGAATGAATGATTTGCAAGCTGTATACTTCAACCCGAAAGATAAATACGAGAGTATTTTACTTTATTGTTTAAATATTTATACTCTTACATATCACCAGAACGGTATTAAACACAGGATAGTCAATGAGAGAGCAGATCTTTTAATCATTGTGAGGAGGATAAATGCTTTCCAGGAGGCATATACACATTTGTTGCTTTTAAGAGGCAGCATTAGAGGATGGAAACGATATTCATCTATTCATTCACTGAGCATTTATCGTGTGCCAAATACTTTATGAGGCATGGAAAGATCCCTGCCATCATGGAGCTTATACTCCAGTGGGGATAGAGATAAACGATGAAAAAAGAACATTTGAGTTCTAAGCTTTGTTTTTTCTCTCAAATCCTGTAATTTATTTTACTTGTATTACCCTTATGATATCAATCATACTCCCTTTCTAGTTTAGTTATTTCTGTGTGTCTTTCCACTCTACTATCCTATAAATTTCTCATGACTATCAAATATGGCCTGAATCATTGGATCTTCCACCATATTCAACATATATTAGATTCTCCGACAATATGTTTTGAATAAATATATAAATAACTGCCCTAGTCACTTGTAGTATAATTTTAGGCGAGGCACCTAACTCTAGGATTTTTTGGCTTTTTCTCCTAAAAATAGGGGTGTTGAAATAAGTCATCTCTAAGGTTAAAATCTGTAATTCTATAATATTCCTTAGTGTTCTATGTCAGTAAACAAATTCACTCTTATTATCTTACTGGCTTAGAAAATTTTCATCCTAAAAATTTTATTAGTCTAATTTTTTTTTTTACTCTTCTGGCTATCATTTTTTCAGAATGACTTTTAAAATCTAATTATTTTATTTTTCATAGAAAATTATGCCCAAATCTGATATTAAATATTAAGATATTAGTTGTTTACTTGCTAGATGTACAAAACAGGCAGGAACATCATGCACAGGAAAAAAGTCAGTTTTTGAAGTACTAAATCAAGTGAATGAAGTAAGACAGAAGCAATATTCTGCAACAAAAGATGAGAACTTCCTTCCTCTAAATCCCACACACATATGGCTGTTTGTCCCAAGCTCATGTGGATCATGGATAATTTACAAACAGTGGGTGATGAGCTATAAAGAAAATGACTCAATGGCCCACCCGTAATTTAAATATGTGACAAATGTTTAAATGTTTCAAACAATGGCAAGACACTAGAGACTTAACAGTTTGAAAGCAAGTATGGAGCAATTTTTTCTACTTTATTGGCTTTATTTTGCACCAGCAGAAACAGACATCCAGTGTGTGATTCTTCCTAGATGCAGTTCATAATTTTCCATTGGATATCTCATTGGAAAATATGGAGGAAAGTATCCACTTTTTTTGAGAATAGCCTGGCCAGCATCTATGTACTGAATCTAATATGTATAATTAAAAAATTAAAAAATTCAAGGTCTTCTCAAGATTTTCATCTATCACGGGAAATACTTCATTCATTTTCTTATCAGCATGATGACAGCCCCAATATCCATACATCAACATTTTGAAATAAAACTTCAAATTAATTTCAGGTTGACATTTATAACCTGTATCTTTGTAGACACAGAATGAAGAGATTTTAGTGCAACAGTTACAAATACAGCCCTTTCCTCCAATCTCCAGTTAAACACATAGTATTTGATTAATTTCCTCAAAAGACAAACAAAAAGAAAAATAAATGAATGTTAGCTGCTTTTTTATTTGTTCAAAACAAAAGCTGAAAAATGAAAAATGTAATTAGTTAACTGGCTATTGAGTTTATATAAATTCAACCAAGCAGACTCTCAATAGACAAAGTAGATATGGGAGGGAGGCAGAGACTGATGACTAACATATAGAATCTAAGTAAAATTAATTATTTAATCAAGGGGAAAGAGAAAAAAACAATAACTAAAACAAGGACCTAGTGTATAATAACAAGAAAATAAAACTCTAAGTAAACATTGGTGCTATTTTCTACTATAAAGGGGAAACTCATTTGCAAACACACATGTTCTCTCAAGTAAGTGAAGTGTTTTGCTGATATATTTAGTTGGATTTTGCAAACTGTTTCAGACTGAAATGTATGTTGAAACCTAAAACTGATTTGTTCCATGTAAATCACATTTAAAACTTTTTCAGCTAAAGATATTACCAGAAAAGCTATTAACTCGAGGATGAGCTCTATCTTTGGACCTCTGAACCTGTTAAATCTTTGATAATACTAAGAGTATTTTTTCTTTCTCTTTAAAAATATTTTTAAAAATCCCAAGGAGCCACATTTTTTCCATTTGAAAGAGATGTAAACCCAATCCAAAAAAATTGTTTATTACTAATCTGAACTTAAATGAACCTTCCTCCCCTTCTCTGATTGCCCTTGAACCATGTCCCAAGAGCAGTTGACTGAGTAGGCAGATTTCCTCCAAGACTTTCTCAGTTGGACATTTTCTATATATTCTACATACACACAGCTATATTTTATAGCAAAGGAACCTAGTAAAATGTCAACATTTTAAAACACTTCGTCCTGAAAATATTCTGAGAGTATTCCTTGCATCAAAAAGCCAAATGCTGGGACACCTGAGTAGCTCAGTCGGTTGAGTTTTGGACTCTTGATTCAGGCTCAGGTCATGATTTCAGGGTCATGAGATTGATTCCAGCCTCTGGCTTTACACTGGGCATGGAGTCTGCTTAAGATTCTCTCTCTGCTCTCCCCCTACCTCCCCGTGCCCCCCACCCCCCACTTCTGCACACTGTTTCTCTCCTAAAAAAGAAAAAAACCAAATGCTTTGTCATTTTTCTTACTATGTAGAATATAGATATATAGATTTATATCTACATAGATATATATCATGACACTGTTCCCTGGAGTAACCCATAAGTTTAGCTTGGTTTAATTTATTACAGAAATATTGCTACTTAATGATTGACATGACATCTGGACTATCAGAATCTGTAATCTGTACCATTATCCTTTTTTCCCCCTTTTATGTCTGGGAAACCTAAAACCCCCTTCATTTAAAAAAAAAAAAAGCTTCTTATTGGCAGGCCTATTATCCCACAAAATTTCATTACTTTGGGCCCACTCACCCCAGTTGGGCTATCCATTTTGCATATGATAGTTACTTAAAAACCTGAAAAACTAATTAGAGAAGAATCAAGTTTTTTGATTTTTGTTTTGTTTTGTTCTTCGTTTTTGTTTTTGCCCAGAGTATAATATAAATACATAATTAGCGGGATTTATATTTTGATATATACTGAAAACATCTCAACATTTCCAGGGCATTCATACTTTAGTGTTCTTTCTTCCAAATTATTCATTAGTGATGTCTGCAAAACCAAAAATAGCATTTGGACCCGATCAATTCTGTCAACAAATGAAGTATGTAATATTTCTGACTCCATTAGAATTTGTCTTGCAAGAAAATTAGAGTTGTAAACGTATTTGGGGGAAGGGGCACTTTCAAACAAATTCTCATTATAATGCAGGGAATTGAATAGGTTGTTCAATATTTTTCATACCCATATGCTAAGATTTTTTTACAAATCCTCACCTTAGGAACTCTTGTCTGATGATAGAGATGTGCTACGGGGCACTTAGCTTGGGTTACTCTCTCATGGGAAGGGTCAAATATGTAGAAGGTGCTTCCTAATCATTGATTTATTTACCCCTCAAGACATTCCTAAGAGATAATTACAAATTACTCTATCCCATTAAGATTTATTAAGTCTGTGAATGTTCTAAAAATCTACTATATAGAATCAGGATATAATTGTACTCTCCATACTTAAAGGTCCATGCAGACATTTCTAGATATAGCACAGTATGGAGGATAGTTCCTATTCATGAGTTAGATACAAAAGTAAGAGATTTTTAGGGGGAAAAAAAGAGTAATAACTTTCCAACCTCATTTTCTAATACCAATAGAAGTATTATTTCAACAGCTTTAACAAAAACCTCCTAATACTATGAAGTGCTGGTATCCTCCATTCTAGTTTAGTTTCAACCAATGGCAGGCTCCCAAAGGCTGTGCTTGTGTTGATCCTGTCTTGCAAATAGCTTAGCTGACACTGACTTGGATGATAATTTTCCTTTTCTGTGATATAGTGTCTCTTTTTTGAACAAGAGTGTCATATAGTCTGGAAGGCATACATGTGAGTCACAAAACATGAAAACATCTTACTGTAAAAACTGGACCTAGGGAGCACCTGGATAGTATAGTTGGTTAAGTGTCTGCCTTAGACTCAAGTAATGATCCTAGGGTCCTGGGGCTCCCTGCTTAGCGGGCAGCCTCCTTCTCCCTTACCCTCTCCCTTTGCCTGCTGCGCCCCCTGTGTGCTGTCTCTCTGTCAAATAAACAAATAAAATCTTGAAAAAAAAACTGGACCTATATATTTTTTTTCTTTAATTTTCTCTCCTCCTCCTTCTCTCCCCTACCCTCCTCTGTCACCTAGGAAGTCGCCCCACCACAAAGGTCATCAGCATGAGCATCTTCCACCATGAAGAGTAATCACAGTAACTACCCACCCTGTTCTCACTCATGCCCGCACCCCACAATTTTTGGACTCATGAGAAGACAGAATTGATTCTAGACTCTGCCACCTCGTTGTCGTGTGACTTTAGGTAAATCACTTACTTGAATCTCCTGAGCCTCAGTATTTTCATCTGTAAAATAAAACTAATGATAATATTTGTCCCACCTACTTTACAGAACTGTTGAGGAAGAATTAAAAATATGTGTATGAAAGCTTGTTTTGCAAGTATAACCATACAAATATTATAGGACATGGCACGGCAATAGTTACTCTGAAGTTAAAGAACTCAGAGTAACGTGGAGGTTGTACTGTATTTAAGAGAAATTACTTTATATTTCATAAAAAATTTTATTAATAAAGTTCAACCATACATGATTTCACTCCATCTCATATATATGTTTATATGTATATTGACTTATTTAATTACTATTTATTGGTTGATTAAATTTTTTTAAAGATTTTATTTATTTATTTGATGGAGAGAGAGATAGCCAGTGAGAGAGGGAACACAGGCAGGGGCAGTGGGAGAGGAAGAAGCAGGTTCCCAGCGTAGGAGCCTGATGTGGGGGTCAATCCTGATGTGGGCCTCAATCCTCATGTGGGGCTCGATCCTGATGTGGGGCTCGATCCCACGACCCTGGGATTATGCCCTGAGCCAAAGGCAGACGCTTAATGACTGAGCCACCCAGGCGCCCAGGTTGATTAAATAATTTTTTTGATTATTTAAAACATTTGTAGTTTTCAATGAGATCAATTAGAAAACTTTGATAGGATTGTAACCAGAATCTGCTGAGTCATTATTATGAAATTCTTTATTATCCTCAGTGTAAAATTATACCAATAGTATGTGATTCTCAGGAAAAAAAGAGTCATTAACTGTACTCTCAGTTTTCCTATATTCCCTCAGAATATTAATTTGAATACTGATAAAATTTATTAATGGTCAGTTTTTAACCAGTATACTGAATATACTAACATGCCCACTTAAATGATACAGAATTTTTTTCATGCATCCTACTGTTATATTTGAGATTTAAAAATAGGTTCTCTACTTCTACTTTAACATTATTGGCCACCTCAGCCCATCTTGTTTATCAGGAGCAACCTAGTATTAACTTAAACGACAACCAAAATGCCTCACCCACGGTCTCACTTCTCTCCTTGATATCCATGACCCTACACTCAGACCCTACACTCAGACAATGGCAGTACCTTTATTTATTATCAGCGATTTTCCCTCCATAACAGACCACTTAATTTCCGATTTGGTACTCAGAACCCTGCTACCCAGCTGCAGTAAAGTGCTTTGGAACAACTAGAGGCAAAGGCATCAGTCGCTGCTTTCAACAAACACAGGAAATTTCAGGTAATTTCAGGTATCTGACCCATTTTATCCTGGCTAGGTACACGTGAGTGTGCATATGGTATGTTGGCTACTGAAGTGTGTACTGCAAAATATACCTCCAAGACTTTCTGTGGGAAAAGCACTTCCATGATCCCCTCAGAGCAAAGTGCAAGATTTAATACATGGGTCAATTAGTAGCCAAAGATCACTCTGCACCCAATAGGTAACATAGAATGGCCACTATCTTTTAAAAATCCGTAATTACTTCTTGTTGAGTTCACAACCATGTTGTACTTATTTGAGGCAGCCTTCATTTCTTTAGTAAAACTAATATTTACTTCATGAAAATATATCCCACTGTTTAGCCTCTATTCCTGTAAACTCGAAAAACAAAAACAAATCCTAGGAAATAATAAAAAATACTTGTCATTACAAGCTTTAGCTAAAAGATAAATCTATCTGACCATTTTTCCAGCTTTTGCTTATATGCCACTATACTCAATATTTTTCTTTCAAGAATCAACGATCCAGTTGAATCTTGATTTTAACTTACAGCCATCCATTAGAGAAAGTTAAGAGCCTGAAAAGGGTCAGCTTTTTTGTCTCTATTAGTCCAGGTAGCTTTTGTCTCTAATGGAATCCTTTCGATAATTATTTCATACTTCTGGCAAATCTTGATGGACTCCATTCACCTCGATGCTACCTCTGCAGATCATTCAAAAGCTTCTATTAGGACATCTTAGAGAAACCTCCTTTTTGCTTTATACTCAAATAAAGGAAGTAAAAAACTAAACTTCAAGAGGGGCCATGCTTTTCAGTGTAATCATAATACCTTCCAGTCTGAACAAGAGGCATCAGCTATTCTTTCTCTTTTGAAAGCATTTTGACCAGGTGGAAGGATTTTAAACATATACACAGTACACATATACTGTGATCCCATTCAAAACCACAGAAAATATTTTCATACTTATTTGCATATGTTTTGTTTTACTCTTAAAGTTTAGGGAATATGGAGTTTTATCTCTATTATTTCCAATAATAATTGTAACAATATACTACAGTTAACTGCTAATATTGAACCAAAAAATCAAGCTACAATCTGGGACACTTCACTTTTTTCTGAAATGCATCATACACCCATCCACTTCCTCTAAAAAACGTATTTTTTAAAGAATAGTTGTATTTTGCTTAGTTACTTACAAACATCAACTTTAATTCCCTAAGCAGAAAGCAGCTGGATGACAGGTGAAAGCTGGTTGAGGATTAAGAATTTGCTGTGAGCTTTACACAAAACAGCTAATAGTCACTTGAAGAATCAAGTGCTGAACGTATTAGAAGATTCCAGCTGCCACTTCTTTACTTGACCTACTCTAAATGAAACTCTATGAGCCTTCTTAGCAGGGTGGGCTCTCATAAGCCCAGGAAGACCTGTCCACCACAGAGAGAGGGAGGGAGGGCCTGTCTTTTGGTGTCTAGTCATGGTGGAGGGAAAAGGAACCAACCAATACATATTCAGTACCTTTCATCCCCGAGCACCTTTCACAAAGGATTTAAGGTGGCTCCAAACATAAACATAATGTGAGAGATACATTACCAGAGAAAGGTAAGGCACAGGGAAAATAAAGTTTGAACAATAGTAAGACCAAGGGTGAGATGCACACACAGAAATGCATAACCTATTTTACTAGAGTACCAACAGTGTTGCCCCAAGCGAAGAGGGAAGAACGATCACATACAAGATTGACAGTATCCATAAAGTTAAGGGGAAAAGGGGGGAACCCCTTTAATAAAGTGCCAGCTGTGTAACAAATACTTCTACATGTGCAAGTACTATTATTTTCATTTTACAGAAAAGGAAACAGAAGTTCTGAGTAGTTGAATGATTTTCACTAAGGTGTTATGGCTGGTAAGAGTCAGAGCAAGCACTGGAACTCACTTCTGACACCAAAACTCATGCTCATTTCAAAAGGAGGACAAGGGACAAAGAATCCTCAAAGTTGTTTTTCAGGATTGCACACCTTCCTAATGAGAAAAACTAGAGATGACATTTTTCTGAGTTCTTAGGAAATTCAGTGAATGTATCTGGTAAATCAATACAAAATATAGACTCTTTGAAATGAATATGGTTTTAGTTAATTTGCCATATATCATATTGAAATTATATTATTTTGTTTCCTGTTTGTCATTATCATCCTTTTACCATATTAATCTTAAGTTTCATAATTTTCTTTTGTAATGCCTACATACCAACGAAATGAATATCTATATCCTACAGTATAAACGTGAGATTTGGGTATTCCTGAGGACATACAACAAGGAATGTTCTGGAGCTACTTTGAAAAATGTTAATATTCCATTTATTAAAGTCATATTCATAAACCCAATTTTTCCTTAAGGTTTTAAGTTTGGCTTCAAATCTTATCATTCTACTGATGTATCTTTATCACTTTTAAAAGTACCTAATATTAATGAAATTTTGTTAAGCTTCATGATGCACTTATAAATTTACTATAGACGTTGAAGATGAAATTAAATACTTAAACTGTTTAACAGATCTTCCCTAATACTCAACTAACTTCTGTAAGTCTATTATATTAAAACTTTAAATATGGTGAATCTTTTCCTGAATATTCCAATAATATTTGTAAATCTTGAAAATTATTTTACTTTCAACTCCAAATTAAAATTTTAAATCATTTAATCCATTATATTTTAAATTAGAAACATAAGCTAATCTATTGGTTACACCCAGGTGTTAAATAAACTTCTAATATCCCAAATTAAATATTATATGAAAGTTAACTATCAAATATTTATAGTTGATTCCGAAATTTACAGGAAAACACTAACACTATAGATTTTATGTAAACATTAAAAATTATCTCTATACTTAATAAAATTTAAATCTAAATCCTGCTTAAATTTAATATTAGTCAGGGATAAATCTAAATTAAAAGATACTTTGCCCCCAGAACAGAATGATTTCATCTTAGATGATTTTGGTTATTTCCTCCTAAACTTATATCATAATCAGCAATTATAATTGCTTGAAATTTCAAGATGTAGTTATCAATTTTAAATTGTATATATGTGGTTGTATCGTATATATTGTTTTGTAGACTTTTAATGTTTTGAAATAATCATAAACTACAAGAAATTGCAAAAATAGTAGAGTCTAGCACATCCTTCACTTGGCTTCCCCCAATGGTTACATTTTATATAAATGTAATACAGTATCAAAAGCAGGAAACTGACACTTGTACAATACTAACTACACTCTGTGGATGGACACATCCATGCAATTTCATCCCATGTATGGATTTGTGTAATCTATATACAAAACTATCCCATTACATAAAAGCTTCTTGTGGAAATCCTTTATTGTCTGCCCTTTCCGTGTCACACTCCTTGTCCCTATCCCTTGGCAACTACTAATGTGTTTTCTATTTCTATAATTCTGCCATTTGAGAATTATATACAGTTGATTCTTTGTATTCACGGTAGTTATGTTCTGCAAAGTCATTACAAACACTGAATTAGTGAATACTGAATCATGTCTCCTAAGGGAAATTCAGGGTTAAGTTCCTGTGACCTCTGGTAACATTTTCACCAACCATCAATACACAGCCTTGTATAAATGGAATTATGTAGTATATAAATGTTTGAGATGGGATTTTTCTCATTCAGTATAATGTCCTTGATATCCATCCAAGTTATCACATGGAGCAAAATAATTCTTTTTTTTAATTTTTATTTTAAAATAATGATAGAGTCTCAGGATGTTACAAAAACAGCACACAGAGGTACTCAGGTACTCACTCAGTTTTCCCCAATGCTATCATCTTAGATAACTATAGTACAATATCAAAACCAGGAAAATGATATTGGCACAATCCACAGATCTCATTCAGATTTCACCAGTTTCCCAAGTACTCCTTTGTATGCAAGAGTTTGTATCTGTGTGTAGTTCTATGTAATTATAACACATAGATTAATGGAATCAACACGACAATCAAGATTCAGAACTGTTCGATCACCACAAAGATCCATGTGTTACCCTTTTACAATCACACCCATCCCCCTTCCCTCTTCCACCCCATCTCTAACCCCTGGCAACCATTCATCTGTTCTCCATTTCTATAATTTTGTCATTTTGCTAATGTATATAAATGGAATTGTGCATGTGTAACCTTTTGAGTTGGGCTTTTCTCATTCAGCACAATTCCCATGAGATTCATCCAAGTGGTTGCATACATCAATAGTTTATGCCTTTATATTGCTGAGTAGTATTCCCGTATGGATGTACCACAATTTGTTTAATCATTCATCCACTGAAGTATATCTGGGCTGTTGCCAGTTTCTTACTATTACAAATAAAGCTGCTATGAACAATCATGTATAGGTTTTCACGTGGACATTAGTTTTCATTTCTCTGCAAGAAATATTCAGAAATGGGAGTTTTGGTTTGTACAATAAGTGCATGTTTAGGGTTTGGGTTTTGTTGTTGTTGTTGTTGTTGTTAGAAACTCCAAACTAATTTCCAGAATGACAGTACCATTCTAAATTCCAGCCAGCAACGTATGAGTGTTTCAGTTTCTTCATGTCCTTAGCAGCATTTGGTATTATCATCAGTTTTTATTTACCCATTCTGATAGGTATGAAGTAACATCTCATTGTGGTTTTAATTTGCATTTCCTTAATAGCTAATGATGTTGAACATCTTCCCATGTGTTTGCCATTTATATCTCCTCTTTGATGAAATGTTTATTCATGTCTTTTGCCCATTTTCCAATTGAATTTTTGGTTTTTATTCTTTCTTTCCTGCTGCGCTTTGAGAATTCTTTATATGTAACTAGATTCAAGTCCTTGCTAGATACGTAGTTTGCAAATACTTTCTCCCAGATTATAGGTTGTCTTTTCATTCTCTTAGGAGGGTCTTCTGTGCAAAGTGTTTAATTTTGACCAGGTACAAACTATCACTGTCAATATTTTATTTCTACGGATCATCCTTACAGTTTCATATATAAGAACTCTTTGCCCGTCCCTAGGTCCCAAAGATACTCTCCTATGTTTTCTTCTACATATTTTCTAGTATTACATTTTACATTTAAATTATGATCTATAATGAAATAATTTTTAATGAAATATCAGGTTTATGTCAAGATTTATCTATTTTATTTTTTGCCTATGGGTGTTCAATTGCCCCAGCACCATTTATTAAAAAGGCTACTCTTCCTCCACTGAATTACTTTTGTACCTTTGTCAAAAATCAGTTGGACATATTTATGTGAGTCTATTTTTGGGTTCTCTATTCTTTCAGACATGTTTTGTTCAGATAAAAATATATTATGAACCTGTTTCCACAAATATTTTCAATATTGTTTCATCTAAAGCATGCCACTAGTTGGATATACTATGACTTATTTAATCACTACCAATTTGGACATTTAAGTTATTTTGAATCTTTGCTAACATCAACCATCCTGCAATGAACATCCTAGTAGCATAAATCTTTGCATGTTTTCATGATAATTTCTAGGATTTCTCTAAATAAGCTGTCATATCAAAGGGTATATACATTTTTAGAAAGTGAACTCCTCGGACAATGGGTAGAGCTCAAACTATTTTGTGAATGTATGTTTAAAAACATATGAATGTGTGTAAAATAAACTTAGGTGTAAAGGGAGAATAGGTGAATGGAGTGGGATATCAATGAAACTATTTACTGCTCTTCATATAAGAGTCATTGCCTTTCATGTCTGTTGAAAATCAATGAATGAATCAGATTTCTCAGAGCCATCTGCTCCAGGGTGAAGGGGGACTTCTACCACCTTCCCTAATGTACTATCACGTAATTGCTTAAATGCCAGATATTCTGCAGAGAAAGCTGGATAAATGTACCTCAGGAAGTCAAGTTTGACAGTAGATTGAGTAGAAGTCATTACCTATGGTCAATATTTTGATTCAGAGGACATTTAACTAGCTAGTACAGAGCACATGTCTGGTAGGAATACAAGATATTTCTATGAGACAGTCACAGAGTTTCTCAGGAGAGAAAGATGAATTTTGGCTCTGTACATGTAGAATTCTCTTGAAAATGCAGTATCTGTGCAGGGCCCAAGTGTAGCTCAGGAAGATGGAATATGGGAAATGGTATTCCAGAGAGAGAGAAAAGCATGGCCCATGAAAGTGAGCGTGCAGCTGGGTCACTCCCATGAGTGTGCATGTTTGGGGGAGATGGTTGAAAATAGTTTTGAAAAGGTAGACTTGAGTCAGGGTCTAGGAAGAAACTGTAATCTCCAGTAGAGGCAGGTGGATTATATTCAAATAGGGAAACTTTTAAGTTTTGAAATGAGAACAGGTGATCTGAGCTGCCAGATAATCCTGGCTATAATAATTGAACAGCCTGGAGTGGGAGAAATATCATAGACAGCAAGTCAGCTGAGGAACCTACTAATAAGGAAGAAGAAATTTATCTCTAAACACTGACAGAAGCAGTGGGGGAAGACTAAGGTCTGTGAACCTCTACTCCTAGATTCACTTCTAGCTGATCCCAAGGAAGGGTTGGGGGCAAAATATTTGCCTGGAGGGAAGAGGCAGGTGCATCCTTGGATCATGGGATTTTAGTTCAACCATGATTTGGAGAAGTGGTAAAAAAGAAGAAGCTGGAATCCATGGTAGTAAGAGCAAGGACTCTATAGCCAAGATTCCTGGGTTGTAATCCCAGAACCTGCACTACTAGCTGTATAGCCCCTGTTAAGTGACTTAACCACTCTGTGCCTCAGTTTCCTCAATTGCAAAATGGGAATGATAATGGTACCCATTTCATAGTGCTGCTGTGGGGACTAAACAAATTAATACATGTCGAGTGCTTAGAATAGCGCATGGTACTCTTGTTTTCATTATTTCTGAGCAGCTTCAGGAAAAGAAGTTTGTGGCTGCATTTGCCAACCTCTTGTCCATGGTTAAAAAACAGAGGAAGAGGGGCACCTGGGTGGCTCAGTCGGTTAACTGTCTGCCTTCAGCTCAAGTCATGATCCCAGGATCCTGGGATTGAGCCTTGTGTGAGGCTCCCTGCTCAGCGGGGAGTCTGCTTCCCCCTCTGCCGCTCCCCATGGTTGTGCATCATTCCCTCCCCCTCTCTTTCTCTCTCTCCCTCTCTTAAATAAATAAACAATTTTAAAAAATCAGAGGATGAGGAAATATCATTTAACAACAGTGTTTCTCCTATTCTAATATGCAATGGCATCACCTGGGGATCATGTTAAAATGCAGATTCTGATTCAGCAGGTCTGGTTTGGGGCCTGAAATTCTGCATTTCTTTTTTTTTTTTTTTTAAAAGATTTTATTTATTTGACAGAGACAGAGACAGCCAACGAGAGAGGAAACACAGGCAGGGGGAGTGGGAGAGGAGGAAGCAGGCTCCCAGCGGAGGAGCCTGATGTGGGGCTCGACCCCACAACCCAGGATCACACCCTGAGCCGAAGACAGACGCTTAACGACTGAGCCACCCAGGCGCCCCTGAAATTCTGCATTTCTAACAAGATCTCAGCTGATGTGCAAGAATCTGACACTGCTTTCTCTATTTCTCTTTCTTTTTACTTCAGACTCATCTTGAACTTTGGATACTAAGGGTATTCCAGCTCTTATTGTCATAGTAACACTGTTTTCAGAAAAACTCTTATACCACAATAATTATAAAGTGAATCCTACCATATATCCAAGTGTTTCACATTCCTTATCTCAGATCCTCATAGCAAACCCTGTAAGGATAAGGTGCTGTGAATCTCATTTTACTGATGAGGAAATACAGAGAGTTCAAAGTAACATGCTCAAGGTCTTCCAGCTCACAAGTGGCAGAACGAGGATTCAAACCCAGGATGTCTGACACCCAAACATGAGTTCTTTCCAGATGTTATGCTGTTTTCTGGGGGAACTGCCTTCCATGGAGACACCAAAGGACAGACAAAGAAAGTGAAGTTGGAGAGAAAAAGTTGTGCCCTGCCTGCATGAGGCTGTGAAGTTACTCAGCTCTCCAGACCAGATATTTCACAGAGACCTCGTATAGAATCTCGTAAATCCTGAGTTCCCAGGATTTATACCTAGCCCCTCCACCACAACCACCCTCCCCCCGCCAAAAATAGAGACCTATTTAGCTAGATCTTGATTACTCTTCAACAGAATCTTTTTTGGTAAGGTATTTCTCAAGAGATTTAGCTCATTTAACAGGACACTATAAAAAAAAAAAAGAGGGAATTCTGACTACTAATTGAGAGATACTAAGATTATAAATCTGGGAGGTAGTAACATAACAAGTCTAAAATGCACACCCACTTCTATTTTACCTGCTAGATCCACGAAAAACAATGCATTTCCTTAGATATTAGCTTTAGGAACAACAATTAGTTCACATGCATGCATTTTATATGGAGAGATGGTGAGGCACCTGGAATCCTTCCCTCTCAGGGCCACGGGCTGCGGTTTCTAAGGAGATGAGATATACACTCAAACGTGGTTAGGTATGGGGGATCAGATGAGCACTACACAAGCCAGTTTGGCTCTGATGCTCCATCCCTGGCAGCTGATAGGTCAGGTGGGATCCTAAAGACGTGTCCTCATAAGTCTATCATAGCCCTAACCAAGCTGCATTACCATTTGTTTACTTCCAGGTCTGTTTTTTTCCTAAAACATTCTAAATTCTAGTTTTCACATATTCCCTTAGCGATTCTCCTCCTGTCTATAAATGCTGAGTACCTCCCTCACAGTTTTTTGGGTTTTGTTTTCCATATATCTAGGTAGTAGCTGTATTATAATTTAAATGTGCTCCATTAACTCTCCGTTAATACTTGCTTCTTTTTTAGTTCAATAAATTTATTTTTAAAAAAACCTTTGTATCACTCCCATGCTTGAGAAACCAGGATCATTTAGATAATAAATGTAATTAGACATCAAATGTAAAAGTAAATAAGTAATAATTGAAATTTAAAAATAATCCATGCATCATCTAAAATCCTTGCATATATCCCCTGGATCATTTATTACTTTGAGGAAAAGTTGCCCGGAAGGAAATGATCCAAGGGCAAACATCCATGTGTATTTCTCTATTTCCAATATTTTTCGGACATCCTGTTCTTCAGCTGAATTAGTGAAGGCATAAATACGCGCCACAGGCATTAACATGGCAGACAGTACTTTTGGCTGAGGCCGTCAAGGATGATTTTTATGGCAGATGTAACATTTGAGCCAGATCCTTGATTTTGAGAAGCAACTGGATACAGGACAAAAATATATAAGAACATTCCAAATGTCCCCTGCCTGTGTAAAGAGGTGGGAAAATTTTTAAGGCCAGAGAAATCTTCAATGTGTCAGTTTTACAGTGGCAGATCTAATAGATCTTAATGGGCCACTTTCCTCAGGGGTCTCCACTGCCAGGGCAGTGCTAATGGTGGGAATTCCCAGCCCAGGGGGACAATTTGTGGGGAGCATATTCTTAGGTGGGGACTTCAGAAAGGATTTCGGTAGCCCAGAACTCACATTACTAGAAAGCGGCCACAGAAAGGAGCTTCCTGTGGCAGCTGTCAAATGAAAAGGGCATAAACCAGTGAACTGAACACCTACGAAGATATTAACATGCATTCTGAAATCCTAACATACAAAGTATTCCAGGATGTTCTCAGGAATGCAATTCCTGATCGAATCCAAGTAAGAACACACTCTTCCTACTAGGAGGAAAACAATTTAAAACCTTTGTCTCCAATTACATTTAGCTGATCATCTGTCCCCATTTGGCCAACCTGCCGCTTAGGCTATGACTCCCTAGAAGACTTATGATAATGAAATGTGCAATAAATAGGTTTAATAAATGATTTGGGCGTGTTTTTTTTTTTGTCTTAGCTGTATTCTTGCAAGGCATTAACATAAAAACAAAACAGCAATCCTTTTAATAGCTTTGGTTACCCCTTGAATGAAGCAACCTTCCACTCCACAGCAGGCTCACCACAGGAACTTGGGGTTTTGCTTGCACAGCCCTTGCTATAAACAGTTAGACAAGGTCTTCTGCGCCTTCAGCACAATGTGGAACAGCCGAGAAGATCTACTATTATAATGCTGCCTAATGGTAGGGGGTAGGAGTACACATTCGGTCTACATAAGAATTTCTCAAAAAATTTCATAGGGCACAAATAAAAGGAAAAAAATGAAATGTTACTAGGAAAAAAATGAATGAGGCAGATATATTTAATGAAGACACAGGAGTTATTAACTAAAAACAGAGTGCAAAGAAGCCTTCCCATGCCGCAAGGGGGCCGGAGTGTATGACAGTGAGTCTGGGTTGCCTATAATTCCTCTAACTCAGCAATAACGTCCCCGTCTGCACACATGACTGCAGAAGGAGCTCGGGTACCCAAAGAGTCAAGTGTTTGCAGATGCATCAGAATTAGCCACCATTTAAGAAACCTACCATCTTTCAGAATGAATTCCCTACATGTCACAATAAGTTCAATTGAAAAGAAAAGAAAGAGATTTTCTGTTACTTCTTTGCTATACACAACTTCCCACCTGTATGTTGGATGTTTCAAACTACCAAATGCCGAGGGAATTTACCCAGGCATGTTATTAATGCCAGCCCACCACCGCATGAACACAAATAGGCAAGATTTGGAGCACTTCAAAATTGACTGCCTAATTTAAAATTGTTTGAGTGCAGTTAATCAATATTTATTTGCTTTTTCTAAGAGATGAAGAAAGTTTATTATAGTGCTGATTTCATCATTTATATGTTAAGAAAGAGTACAAAGGCAGTGTAATGGTTCCAATGGTAGGCTTTGGAGGCAGAATATCTGGATTATAAATACTTGTGAATTGTAACCTCGACAAGTTACCTAATATCTAAACCACATTTTCCTCAGCTATTAAATGGTGATAAGACTAGTTGGTGATCCACAGAGTGCATAGTGAGGATGCATAAACTAGTACAGTCCACACATATGGCAAAAACTCATTAAGTACCATTATTATATTACTTTCTTAAAACTTCCCTTCTTCAATCTTTTTTCTCCTTCAGTGTGGGATAGAGCCTGTGACATCAGGTGAAGCAAGGCAGAGTGGTGAACTCCAAAGTCTAATGGGGCCATGCAAGTAATATAAGCAAGAAGTGTGAGCCAGGATTTTTGAAAGTTTGAGTATGAGTGATAAATAGCAACTGACTAGTAGCTGTGTCGGTGCCTACTACTTTGGCATGTAGGACAGTGTCTGCCCTGTCCAAAGGGAATGGAAGCATAAGCCCACTGTTGCAGAGTTTTCCAGAAAAACCTCGGTTCTTTTAAAATACAACATTTGTAATTTTCAAACATTGGCAAAGAATTCACTATAATATGGATTTATTTTTTTTTATTTCTTTAGAGGGCCAATATGGAAAGGGTGAACAAACAGATGCTTAAGGTTGAATTTAGCCCAAAGGGTACCAGACAAAATAATTAAAGGATGCTAAGACAAAATGAACCTAAGCTATCTCCAAAAAGTCACTCTAAATTTGCTGGAAGCTTGGTAGCAGAGGAGTGAATTGGCATGCCTTTCTTCCTCAGTCAGTCTGGCTTTCTATCACTATTTATTCTCTATTTTATCCAACCATCCATCCATTCATCTATTACCAGGAAACCTCTGTAATGAATTAATGGGTGTGAAGGAAGATTCAAAGAATGTCAATGACAGGTTCCCTCACCTCAAGGAACTCCCAGCACCTAAGGGGTGTTAGGGGCACTGGTATGTATGAGCGCCCTACAGGGGAAGGAGGATGGAGATGAGTCAGTATGGTAACAGCAGGAGTGGCATTAAAGAAGTGAAAAAGAAAAAAAAAAAAAAAAACCAACCCTCTCAGCTTGAGGATGTCTGCCCCCACCTCACACCCTCTCTACTCTAGTCCTAGATGTCTGATCCCATTGGCTTGCCCTACATCAGTCACAATGCACACCGTCCTCTCCTCAAGAGGAGGCAGGCTCAAACCCCCAGTGATTGCTCTTCCTTGCAGAAGAAAGAAAATCCTTAACAGAAACATGGTGCTGAATTCCAGTGCTATTCCACTGTCTTTAAGAAAACTTTCCATCAAGTCCCTTAACTAGGTTGTTAAGTTCTTTTGGTTAATGTAAAAATTAATAACATTTAAATGTATCCTTTTTTCATTTATGAGATCTTAAAATGGGGAGTCAGCAAAGAATAATGGGAAGAAAACCCTGAGAAATTGGATACAGATCTTCAAACTTTAAAAGCACATAACAACTATGTTCCATAACTCTTTGGCCTCATGTACCAAGTTCTGCGCAAACATTCAGTAGGTTGTACAGTAGTGGACTGAGCATGCTTACTCACACGGTGGTGCAAGGCCCAGAGGGGAATAAGGGGTAAAAGAGAACTCTGCCATCCAGGTGCTTAGGCTGATGTTGCCACCTTATGTTTAGACAGCCTGCCTAGTCTACAAAGCATTTTCTTACTCATTGTGTCATTTGGTCATTTTATTGGAAAGGAAAACAAGGTTCAGAAAGGTAAAGAGAACTTGTCCAAGGCTTCACAGCTTGTAAGTGGCAGAGCCTCCCTGGGCCCCACTGTCCCAGCAGTAGCTGCCACTTCTACCATTACAACCCATGGATAGGGAGCATTCACGATGTGCTAGGAGCCACACTAAGCAGGTTATGTCACGATCTGTGATTTCATCTACTCTCCCTGATGCTCTGTGGGAATGGATAAAATTATCTCCATTTTGCAGGCAGATGAGGTACAGAGAAGTAAAGTAACTTGCCCAAGTTCTTGGAGAAAAGACAGTGCTGGAATGAGGAGGGATTACTTCTGTCCAATTCTGACCTATCTCAAAACATGAACTTAACAAATATAATTAGATACAAGAAGAGAGGAAAAGGGTTGGGGAAACCTGGAAAGGCTTCCAAGAGAAGAGGTATAAGTGACAGGGCAAGGCTAGCTAGGCAGAGATTATCCAAATGTGCAGAGGATGAAAGGGCCTTTTCACAGAATGGGGTCTGTCTGGCTGGAACGGAAGAGAGCAAGGTTATCGAACCCCGTGTGACACCACTCCTGCAGGCACCCTTCACATCCACACCTAGTGGAGGTATAGTGCGTAGATGTATTCTGTAATGCAAACGGTGCCCTTGGAGTTGTGCAATGTGGAGGCCTTAAGAGAACGAAGCTAGAAAAGTAGATTGGCTCTAAATTACAAACAGCTTTGAATGCAACAGCTGATCGAACCCAAGTTGGTAATGAGAAATGTACTGACATTTTGAGTGTCCCAGGGAGTTGCATGGATCACTCTGGGCATTTTCATGTAACAGTGGGATTGACTGGTCAGGGAAGCAGAGAAGAGGCAGAAAGACCAATCAGGAGGTTGTGAAATCATGGTATTTACACATGGAGGCAGAAAAAAGCAAAAAAGGGTTTTAATCTGAGAGGCATTGCCAAAACAGACTGGCCTTGTTGAGCTTCTATCTGTGTGAAGGAGGGAGAGATATCATTAATTTTTTGTTTTGGAGGGTTTACATGACCTAGTAAGTGGGTACTGATGTGAGAAACATGAAAGTCAGGAGAATAATCAGTTGGGGCCATTTTAGGTGTATTGAGTTTTGATGAAAGCAGATCATCCCAGTAGAAATATATCTGGAAGTGTGTGATTGGACCTTGTGAAAGTCCTAACAGCAGAGATAGAAATTTTGGAGGCCTTCCAACCCACAGGAAGAGCTGAAGGCACTGGGAACTTATCGTGAGTCTTGCTCCAGTGATTTTCTTTGGGCACATGTCTGGGACTGGGATGAACTATCTCTCTAGGCTGCAGCTTTTTAATGGAATATGTAAATCCATCCTGGCATAGAGCTTCACCACCATCATGAGGAATCCTTCTCAATATAAATTGCTCCATATAAAAGGCAGTAAGTATTAATAATGTTCACAAAATGCGTGAGTACCAATAATGTTCACAAATAACTTAATTTAAAAACAAACAAAAAAAATTTTCTATAAGGTACAATGACTCATAAAACCCCTGCAAAGTATATTCATAAATATTGATTAAAGAGATGCGATAAACCAGATGGTGAAACACCATGATTCCTGAATTCTGTAATGTACTAGCAATTACTACAAGGGGTCAGACTCAGGTAGAAAGTTAAATTAAAAGTTAGCATCAAATTATATGTATAATACTATACTTTTATATTAAATATAAGACATTTCTTCTTGTCTTCTAAAAATTCTGTTTAAATTATAAAAATAATACTAAGAGATTATATAAAATCTGGGGGAGAAAGAGAGAAAATGATCCAGAATTCCTTGTAATTCCTTTTACATTTATATTTTTATATAGTTGTCAGTTATGCACCTTTTTTTCCCCTCTTAATATCTCCTCTTTTGTATTTTCCATGATGGACCTCATAGCCATTAAATGGTCACACATTTCACTGAATGGATGCACAAAACTGAGCCAAATTCCTGATGATGGGAATCTAATTTATTTATACTTTTCAAAACAAATAATTCCATACTCAATGGTCTTGTGCCTACTTTTTTATATTTTGGAGTATTTCTATGAGTTAGGCTGTGAGAAATAGAATTACTGGATCAAAGAAAACCTGTATTTTTTATGGCTCTCATTATGTACCAGAATTTATCTCCCAAATTTCACTTTGATTTTTCCTGGCACCAGTAATGTATGAGGGTTACTCTATACTTTTGCTAGGTCTGGACATCATAATTTTTAAGCTGCTAACTACGTGGTGAAAGAACTTGTTTTATTTTTATTATAACAAATCTCTTTTTAAGCCAAGACATTTTCTGTAGTATCTCTGAATGTATGTAGTTGCATGCAAACCATTAATATCTTTCATAAAAGCAGCAACATGGATGCATTTCTATCTATCTAGACCTCCAATCAGAACAATCGTGGATGTAATGTACATCTTTGAAGGCTTTGTGACATATATTGACATTTTAAGTGTATTCGCTCAGCCTTTATTGAGCACTTAGTATATGCCAGCCTCCACTGCATATGCTGGGATACAAAGAGTAACAGACAAGGCGAAGGGCATTACAAGCTCAAGAAATAGCATTTTCAAATGAATAAGGTGTGTGACAAAAAATGATGTTTTCATAGAACTATAGTTGCTCCTTATTTTGGAGAAAAAAGGTACTGTTATCAGTTATCTACTGCTGTGTAACAAACTACTCTGAAACAGGGCTTCAAACAACAATGCTTTACTATTTCTCACAATTGTGTGGGTTGGCTGGATGGTTTCTCTGCACGTTTTGGCTAGGTACGTTCACATAACTGCATTGGCTTGGGTTAGACTCAGCTGGGATATCCGGGAGAGCTGGGCCACTCTCTCCAAGAAGTCATTCATCCTAAAGGGGCTGGACAGACTGCACTCCTTCATACGAGGCCAGCAGAGTTTCAAGAGGGGAAGCCACAATGTATGAACACTTAGCAGGCTTCTGCTTGGGTCACATGTGCTGACTTCCTAGTGGTCAAAGCAAGTTGGAGGCCAAACCCAGGCTCCACATGAAAGGTGGACTATTACATGGACCCTGAGAGGTGCAACTCTAGGATTCCTTAGAGAAACAATTTCTCTCAGTTAAAACTAGGGGAACAATGAGCAATGCAGCTGGATACAGATGCCAGATTGCTTCAGCCTTTGTGAGACAAACTGGGTTAGGGTTTTTCGTACAGACCCCGAAGAATGACTGGAAGGGTTTTAATAGCTTTGGAGGTGTGGAATGAGCCTTGTGAAGGTGCCACGCTCTGATCTATACTTTTACAAAGGTGACTTAGAAGAAACCGCATGATATGAGACATGAGATCATTAAGACACAACCAAGATCATCATCAGTGGAAACATCACAGAGGGAGAAAAAATAGTTGAAAAATATTTATTAGCAATAACATAGTCAGATTTACTGCGCACCAACTATGTGCCTTTAGAACCCTATCTCATATCCTTACAACAATCACTTTACACAGGCATACTTAACTCTATTTTATAAAATTAGAAAACAGGAAAACGGTTGAGTAACATTCTGAGGTATTTAATACAAGTTTGTGGGAAAACTAGGATTCAATCCTCCATCTCTTTGAAGCCAAAGTCATTGGTTTTCTCAATCCTACTGAAGAATGACAGGCAAGAAACTGGTGAAGAGTTAAAGTGGCTGATAAACCAGGAGGGAAAAACCACATACTTCTCTCTTGTATTTATTACTCATGGGGTAAACTTTCAGGAAAGAGCAGGTATCCTGGCTGGTAGATGCTAGGGTCCAGTGAGGAAGGGGAAATGGGAAGAGGAGAGAGAAGGGCTAAACATAGTGTCTTGGCATCTTTGGCACAAACACTGGGGGCTTCTGATCACTGCTCCAGTAGCAACTAGCTTTGAGCAGCCAGGACTTATCCTGGGGAGGGATAGCAAGTCAAGAGAGTTATTGGTATGATGCAGAGAAGATGGATAATGAAATGCAATTTAAATTCTGTATTCATTTTTTTCTTTTCTTTTTCTTTTTTTTTTTTTAAACACCAACTCCCTCCTACCCTCCTCATTTCTCCCTTTCAACTGGCTCTTTGTGGGTGGGTTTCATTTCTTCTGAAATGCCTACTTCCTTCCTCTTTTGTCTTTCTGTCTTGGTCCCTGGGGAGAATGGAAATTAGCTAAGTGTGATGGGTGTTCAGGAGGCAGGCTTTGGTCCTAGGCCAAAAGAGAACTAATTCCTCCAAGAGTAGCCAAAAGTATCAGCTTTACAACTGCCCTTCTTAGAGCTGAAAGGATTTCTTTGTTTCTTCAATATTCCAAACCAGGGCAGTTGCAATCTGTTTTAAGAAATCCATGATCACACCCAAACAAATCTCCCAAATCAATTCAAGTATCAATGAATACATATTGAGCTGTAGGGAGGGGAGTCAGATTGGAGATACATAAAGCAGGATAAAACAAAAGCCTCTACTCACAATGAAGGTACAGCCTTTATGGGGTGGGGGGATCGACTCTTAGAGCAGGAAGTTGTATCATGTAAACAATAATCATAATGTAAAGCAGACTGAAATAAGTGCCAAGTAGAGGTATGTACCTGATGCTGTGGGGAGGTGGAGAGAACACAATCTCATGGAAGGAAAGACATTTGAGCTGATCTTTGAAAGATAAGAAGGGGCTAAGAAGAGTGTTGAAGGCAGAGCACAGCCTGAACCCGGTGCAAACCCGAGGAGTGCTTGATGTGGTTGGGGAACGGCTGCAGATTTTTGGCCAATATAAGAAATCTCAGGATTTTCTGAAATGAGTCCATTTTTTCCCTCCAGTACATTGTCATCTGAAATAATGTCATTGATTAAAAAAAAAGTCAAGACATCACTAATCTTAGATTTTTTTTTTTAATCTTCATCCATTATGTTAAAGCAGTGAACACTTTGAGCCTTATTACTCATCTGCTCCTCAGGGATTTAGCAAAGAGGTAACAAAGGGTAACACATCAAACCACATTCAGCAATGGTCTGTACCATGTACTCTGGCACAGAGTATATACTTAATAAATATTTGTTGCCTGTATAAATGAAGACATCTGATCCCCAAATGCTACCCTACTATATACCATTTTACATTACTCAGAGACCTAATGGAACTATTAGGTTACTTAGTGTCACTGGATGTGTCTGTCTGGATAGGCTGTGTTAAGGTGTGGTAATAAATAGCTCCCAAAACGCAGTGGCTTAACATAATGTAGGTTTCTTTCTTGCTCATTCTGCATGTTTAGTGCAGGTCAGTCTGCCCATAATAATGACTCAGGGGTCCAGGAGGCTTCGTCTTGACTCATGCTTCCACAGTCAGCAAGACAGGGAGACAAGGATGTGACAATTCCTCCGCTAGCTGCTAGAACTTCCATGTGGATGGGACACAATCCCTTCATCTCTTATTTCATTCAAAGCAAATCATATGGCCAGATCTGACTTCAGGGAAGCAAGGACGAAGAAGGGAATAAAAATATTTGTGAACGGCTCTAATGACCCCCACACTGGGTCACTCACATGCTTGGTCCCTTGAACTCAGCTTTCATCTTAGAAAGAAACTTAATAAGTGTGGTTCTGGGAATGAATATTGTGAAAACACTATTGCCTCTGTGTACATATGCAAGCCCTCTACCAGATTTGGTATATAAATAAAATTACTCCAAATTTTCTTAACAGAATTCTCTGCTAGTCAAGCAAATCACAGTATTTTGCCTTAAATCACTTTAAATCTCAGCATTGTTTCCATGTCAATGCCAGCCCATTTAGTACTTCTTGCCTCTTAGGAGATGATAGCATTTACTCTAGAAATCTTATTTAGTCATTGAACATCTTGCAGAAAATTTAGCTAGTGTAGACATATGCCTAGCACTTGTACTAACATTTTCTATCTTCTATTCTGACACTTATTAGATGATTGCTTTAAAGCTATTTTTGAAGAGAGGACTTGAAAGAGGAGAATGGATCAATCACTGTTTAGCCTGCTAGACCCTCTTTGATGTACGGTAACCAAAAGTCATTCTCATCACATCACAGAAGGTTTAGGTGAGGCAAGCTTGTGATCTCAGCTGAATTCTTACTATACGATAGGCTCTCTAGTGTCCCCACACAGGGGATGTAATTCAGTTTATAATAAAAGCTCAGTGTCCTTATTGCTGTTACTATACACAGCAGACTTACTATATACCATCTATCGTATTTTTTTGGATGAAAGAAAAAGTATTAGATTATGTCCTGACTGCCTTTCAAAGTCTACTTAACCAATTCACTGCTGCTAATTAGCATCTGGGTGTCCTGATAAGGCACCACCCTGGGCAATTCCTAGCCTTCCTCAAGTATCAGACCTCCATAAGACTACTGTCCCCTTGTGGTGATGAACAAGTTATGTCCATTCCATAGTAAACATGAGGCTATTTTCAAAGAACTTGGAACATGCTGGCCATCTCATTGCATTAGACATCATTTGGAATCACAGAATAAGGTAAAATAAGGTCCAAAGATAGCTTTGTATATTGACCCTCACTAGAAGAAATGCTCCATGGCTGAAAGAGTTTATAGATAACCTAGTTTCTCATCCTCTCAGCCTCTTGTGACAATAATATAACTTGCCACCTCAGCAGACATATTATATAATCAATACTTAGATGGCCTTTATTGCTGTTGGGCATAAAAAATGCATTCAAAAGACAGGAGAATCTTCTGGAGACACTCATTCTGTCAAACAGGGCAGTCCTTAGGGAGGGTTTCCCTCCAAAAGCAGACAGCCAGAGGAAATGTTGACAATGTCAAATGTCAGGCAGAGTTTCTAGGGCAGCAATGCACCATGGGTCTCTTGCCTCCCCCAGCAGGCTCCTGGACAGAAGACTGACTCTCGCTGATGAATCAAAGGAGCCATTTAGGGTGTCCAAATATTTCCTTTACTGTTTTGTTTCGGAACTCTCCCCCAACCCGTTAACATTATGAAGAGCAGGGATTGAGCTTTTCTATTATCATAACCATACTAATGAATACTAACTGGACACAAGGAAGGTGAAGATACCAAAAAACAAAACAAAACAAAGAAGAACAACAAAAAACTCTCACGTTCAATATAAAGAAATACTTTTCATTGTAAATATGAGTAAAAGAATTTGATATTGCTCAGCTAATCTCACTCAAGAGTGATAAACTATACTGCCAAATAAAATTGAGTAAGAAAAACAATTGATTAAAAGATTAGTTATGGTTGAGTCTCCATTAAGACATTCTCTGAAACTGATTCTTTGAGAAAGTAGAGATATAGTTGATTTTTCCAGAGTTTATTTTCTAGAGACTCAGAGTTGTTCTGTAGAAAGCCAGAATTAGGTCATGCTTTCCACAATCAATAGAGCTCTATATTAAAAACTTTAGGGGCGCCTGGGTGGCACAGCGGTTAAGCGTCTGCCTTCGGCTCAGGGCGTGATCCCGGCGTTACGGGATCGAGCCCCACGTCAGGCTCCTCTGCTGGGAGCCTGCTTCTTCCTCTCCCACTCCCCCTGCTTGTGTTCCCTCTCTCACTGACTGTCTCTATCTCTGTCAAATAAATAAATAAAATCTTTAAAAAAAAAAAAAAAAAAACTTTAGAAATATATATTGATAAAATATATCTCATTTATTTTGTGAAAACCAGAACCATGAAGGGATGTGGAATGAGAACAGGCATATTAAAATGCTAACAAAGAAATCTCCTCACAACTCCCTCCCACTCCCCAAAAAATATTCAAGTAAGCATGTGGGATTTGCAATCAGGCTGCAACGGGGGGGTCAGAGATCAAAAATAAATGGTGGGCCACAACATGCAGAGCTTTTAAAAAATAATGTCACATTCTTTCATTCCCAGCATAAGAAATGGGCAACTTGTTCAGGGCAAATAATTGTTTGAACTGAGGATTTTATTATTAATCTCTGAAGACTGCTGAATTTAGGGTCACAGTAAGGGTTGATTAGGTACAAGGTGCATAAAGCTCTCCTCTGTCGATGCTATTGAAAGAAGCAAGTAATTTAGATTCAGAATTGGTCTTGGATTGAAGCTCACTCCATTACCGACCATTTTCAATTTCAGCTATACAATAAACATCAAGCTCGGCAAGGAAATTAGTACATTTGGTAATGTATTGGAAGAGATGGGTGGGTCTTTGACAAGATGACACTTATCACCAAAGCTTCAGTTAATGAAACCCTTGAGTGGTATCTGCGTTTGACATATTTTGACATTTTTTGAAATCACATCCAGCGTTTTTTCCCCCACAATGTTCTTCTTTATGAGAGAAAAAAAATCCATCTATCTTTAAAATGAGTACTGGAGTACTGCAATATTACTGGAAATAAAATTAAAGAGATGCTGCCTGCCACTGACAGGAAGAACAGGGTACTTTCTCAAAATCCGTAAGAAGCAACAGATTCACAGGATAAATTTTATTCAAATGAAGCCCACAAAGCACTTCCAGGAGAAGCTTCAGGTTTAAATGGAGCATGTTTTTATCATCTCTCTCCTGAAAGTACCTTTCACTATAAAATGTGATCTCATTAATGTGACTACAATTTATATCACTGCAAAAACGACAAAAACAAAACAAAATAAGCCAAACAAATAAAAAACCCTGCCAATTTTGAGCAATTATTTCCTGAACAAAATAGTTTTTTCTTTCTTTCTTGCTTGCTTTCTTGCTTTCTTGCTTTTTCTTTCCTGCAAGGAAACTGCTTGTACTTCAATAAAACTGGGACTTTTAAAGAGAGAAAATAATGACAGGGAACAGAAAATGAATGCCACATACCAAAAAAAAAAAAAAAAAAAAAAAAAAAGTCAAGAAAGAAAAACTTCAGGGAAAAATAAAAGTACAAAATAAATAGGGGGAAAGCAGATAAGAATGAAAGCATCAAGAATGAACAATTTCTGGCCTCAAACTAGTTCTAACTAGATCACAACCCATATTCTCTCACCAGAGTTCTCACATTTATGTATAATTAAATGCTGTTTTATTGCCAACTGGCCTAGATAATGAAAAACTAGAAAAAGAAGAAAATGCTTCCAAAGTGACCGAAAATTTAGGTTCACACATTCTGAGGAGTGGTTTTTGTTATTTACTTTTTAGTTTTTTCTGAAAGCTGGGTGAAATTATTATGTATTCAGATATTTTAAATCTCACACAGCTCTATTGTTCATGCCATGTTTTTTATCCAGTGCTGGGAGAACAGTGTAACAAAAAATACAAAGCGTTCTAAATGGGGGGGCCTCTCTGAACCCTACTGGACCCGGGGTGGCACTTGCAGTGTGGTAGGCCCAGCCGGGTGGTCCCTCTCATCTATCATTTACCCACCACGAGGAGGAGGTCACCTTGAAGTCTGGAATGGGGTATAGGAGAGAGAAAGAGCGTGAGGGAAGCAGAAAGAGCAGAGTGAGGAAAGAAAAAAGGCTGCTTAGATACTCTCGAAGAATTCAAAACACATCAAGAGGACTCTTTTTTAACCTCCACTCCATAGGTGATTTCTTTAAACCCTTTAGACTCCTACCCTTTTTGACTTCCATAATCCAAATTTAAGACCCCAGATGCTACAGTGAAGGGAAGGGAAAAAAAAACAAAAAACAAAAAAACTAACTTCTGTATTAGCTCCAGGTCTTAATATTGCCATCTCAAAAAGCTGAATTCGACATTTCCCTGACAGCTGACTCTGATCCCTGCCCCCTAAAATAATAATTTTAACATCATGTAAAAATGCAAAGAACATTGTGGAGTTATTCGGTCATCTAATCACTCAGGGTTTGATGATTATTTCTACTAGGACACTTGTCCTATGGGTGTGGAAAATCAGCTGAGTTCATTGTGTTTAAGTAGGATGACATATCAACCTGACCTCAAGAACGGCATTACAGATCAACTGTTTTTAATATCATAGTCTGACCTTTAGATAAGTATGCTCCCTAAGAGTCTTCCTTTTATTTTGGTGCTTTTAATAATAAATGTGGAATAACCAAACTTTGCATGAAAGGCTATTACTGAATATTTTCAGGGATGCTATTAAGCTGGGAGATGCTGGAACCATTCACCACTGGTGTCCATTTTGATTAGCCGACACCCATGCCAGAGCTTTTAAGTATTTCTTTATGCACAAAATACCAGAATGGTTGGTCACCAACGAAGCACTTTTTATAATTATCATTCATTAATTATTCATGTAAGTATTTGTTTAATGTCTCCTCAGACTATCAAACACTCACCTCTTGAGGGAGCAAGGGACAATTTCTTCCTTGTATCTCTTCTGCTTAGGGCAATTCTTGTCACATAGTAGCTACTCAAAGAATATTTTTTTGCATGACTCAGGATTCCCCACATAACTACATTTTAGGAGTTGTAACAGCCCTAGAAGAATGATCATTTTAATCTCTTTGTAGCATTAACTGCTTATTCTTTGAGAGTCATTTTGGCCCAGAGAATGTAAAAACTGGAGGAACGTTTTTTACTGCAGATTATTATTTGATCTCCTGGTTTTTAAATATGATCTTTTCTAGATCAGCTTTGCCTGATGTCCTAAAGTTCAGCATCTTCAAAAGTAAACCTCCAGGTTTCTGCAGGTAGAGAATAAGCAACTCAGTTGCCTGTGGTAGAGGAATGGATCTTCCAACCGTGAATTATAGGATTTGAAGGTAACTCCTGTTTTCAGCGTTAACCGAACACCATCTTCAGAGGGACTACAGTTCATGATCTTTTCTGCAGTAATTTGATTTGAATCATTTGGATCGAGATGGGGCTTCTCAAGATACTAGTCTAAGCTTCAGCTTTCTCTGACCCATGTCAAAATGTTGTTGCTGTTTCTCCTCTCCCATTTTCCTCGTCTTTGTGTTGTTTCCCCAATTTTTTTAAAAAAAGATTTTATTTATTTATTTGAGAGAGAGACTACAAGGGGGGGTTAGGAGCAGAGGGGGAGGGAGAGGGACAAGCAAACTCTGTCCTGAGAGCAGAGCCCGACATGGGACTCAATCCCAGGACCCTGAGATAATGACCTGAATGGAAACCAAGAGTTGGATGCCTAACCAATTGAGCCACCCAGGTGCCCCTGTTTTGGCAATTTTATTTATTTATATAGTTCTACTGTTATTCTAGTGTAGTTTCAGGAAGAAGCACGGGTCAAAGCAGGTGTTAGTTTATTATTTCATAAGTTTAATATGCTTTCCCCATTTTATAATTATGAAATGTTTCATGAAATAACAGAATGTATATATACATACATATAAAAGTATATTCACATATAGAATATACCTAGGTATATATGTGCGTGCATTTTTGCACATGTGCATATATATGTATCATACAATGTACTCTATCTACCCATCTATCTACCTATTGTTTTTGCAAGGTGAAAGAATGATACAATGAACACCCATATACCCACCAAATAAATAAATACCCTTGTGCTTCTCCTGTATCCTCCCACCTCTCCACTAAAGAGAAATTTTCTGCTTAAAATTCTTTCATTTTTCCTTTCAATATTTCTCACTTATGTATATTCCTGTATTAATGCTTTGCTAAATTATGTTACAGTCGTAACATATGCAAAGAAATGTTGACTTTTTTGCTCAAGTATACATTTGGTGCCTATGAGTCAGCTTTGGCTCTGTTCCATGTCTTCTTCATTTCAGGACTCAGGTTAAAGGAGTAGCATCTATCTCAGTCTCGTTGTGAAAGAAAAGGAGCAGTGGCAAAACCATGTGATGACTCTTAAAACCTCTGCTAGAAAACGGCAAATATCAATCCCACCATGTTTCACTGGCCAAACCTGTTATCAGTAAGAAGGTATATTTCACAGAGGGACACAACAAGATACACAGCAAAGGACAGGAAATGATAGTGAAGAGTGAAAAATAATAGTAAAATTGACCACAGTCTGCTCTCTTGGTCACAAATATTCATCTCACTCTTTCATGTAATAATACACTCTCCCCATCCCTAAGGAAAACATTAAATGATGTATCCCCTCACAGCACCAGATTCTAGATCCAGGATTTTGTTATCACCTTAACATCAGATCCAGATATAGCTCCTCTTCATTTGTAGACCCATGAACTAAAATTAAAACTATCTGCTGAACATAGCAATTCTGAGCACTGGGTAATTGTTGTAAGACCCTCCATCAATGTGGGAAGAAATGCCTCTTGATTAGGCTCATTCTGCTCTCTGTGTCCAGCTCCCCAGTCCATGCTTCTAGACAACTCTTGACTCTATCCTCTGGGCAGTTTTTCCTTATCCCTTGTCTTAATTGGACCACGTTTGAAAAGGGTATTGAAAATATGCTCTCTTAGGGGTGACAATTTTCTTCTTGCTCTTAGAACAGACACAGCGCCCTTTAATCTAGGCTGACGGCTATTTTGGCAGTATGAATCTCTCAACAACTTCAGCTCTTTGTACCAACAGCAACATTGGCGATTTTTTTCAGGACATGCTTCTCTTTCTGTAGACTTCCACAGAGGTTTTTGTTGCTGTTGTTGTTTAGCTGTCAGACCTCTATGGGGGGAGCCATATGCTTAGACTCCTTTAAGCCATTTGTACACCTGAAAAGATTTATTAGCGATTGCCATAATCAGTTCAACAAAAGGCATCCTTGGCATCTTTGATTTGGTCTATGACTCCCCAAAGCTGAGTTTTAGTCAGCTGTTGTCACTCAGAGGTATTCTCAGCTTTACTTCTGATTATGAGAATAAGCTGCATCTTCCAATCCTGTAAATCCCCAGCTTTCTGACTTTCTTTCATTTCTTTTCATCTTTGCTTACAATTGGCCAATCCTTTGTGAGCTCATTTCTTTTTCTGTACCACCATGTCAAATGTAGCCAATAGCAACTAGGAGTCACTAGTAATATTCTGTTTCCCAGTGTCTTAACCTAATGTCACAGTCATTCAGTATATTATCTGCCTTTTATGTTATTGTCACTATAGTTTCATTAAATATTTTCCCACTGCATAATGAGTTGCCATCCTTCTAGCCTCTAATCCTGCTACCCACTAGTTTGCAACAAAGTCAGTGGGACATATTTTAGGGCTTTTGTTATGTCAGCATCTACTGTAAGGTAACAATCTCTATGGCTTACAAAAACAAAGAAGTACTTTTAACTCATGTTACATAGTTCTACATTGACTGTGGGTTGGCTGAAGCTTTAGTACCTGTGTACTCTTCCAGAATGATGAGAACAGACCCTATCTAGGACATGCTACGCTTGTGGCAGATGGAGGAGGGTGACAGTAGAACCACATGATGATTCTTGAAGTTTATTCTCCAAAGTGGCATGCATCACTTCTGCTCACATTCAATTTCAAAAGTAAGTCACATGACTGACTGACATCAGTGTTGTAAAAAATAAAATGCACAACAGAGATAGGATAGTGAATATATTGAATAAATAATACAATGTACCACAACCCCTGAGATATTGCTTTGTTTTGTGTGTTTTTGAACTTTATATAAAGAAAATCATAAACTATGTATTCTTTTGTGACTTACATTTTTTGGAGTTCAAGATTTTACTTGTAGATTTCATCCTCGTTAATGTGTATAGTGTTGTTCACTCATCAGTACTATATAGCGTTCCACTGTGTGTGTGTGTATATATATATTTATCTATCCATTACAACTGTTTTGAGTACTTGTTTATTTTTCCTATTTTACACAATGCTTCTAAAAACCCTTTTATATGTCTTCCAACACATACATGAAAATGCTTTTTGGAATATATACAAGGAGTGAAATTCTGGGGCCATAGGTTTATAGATCTTCAAATGTGATCATTAATGCTGGATTTCTTTTCTAAAGTAATTATACCAATTTATACCTCAGCCAAAAATATGTAAGAGTTCTCATTGTTCCATAAAATTGAAACATTTGGTATTGTCAGACATATTAACACCACTGCCAATCAGGTAGATATCTCAGTGACATTTATATTTGTTGTATTTCTCTGTCTACATATTGCATATGTCTGTGGGCCACTCATATTCCTCCTCTATGATATAGCTAAATGTCTCTTTGAGGCTTTTTCTGCTGGATTATTTATAATTTTTGTATTGATTTTTAGGAGGCATTGAAAAATATTGATACATTTTCAACACTATTGCTTTCTTTATTGGTTATATGTGCTTCAAATACATTCTCTTAACTGTGGCTTGCCTTTTCATTTTTAAAATGGTATCTTTGACAAACAGAAGTTTTGATTTTAATGTAGACAAGTCCATCAGTGTTTTCCTTTATAGGTAGTGCTTTTTCTATCTTGTATAAGTAATCCTTGTCTACACCAATGTCATAAAGTATTATTAAATTTTGACATGAGAATTTTGAAGTTTGGCTTTTTTATAATGAAGTCTTTGTTTTTTAAGTTTTTATTTAAACTCCAGTTAGTTAGCATTCAGCGTAATACTGGTTTTGGGTGTAGAATTTAGTGATTTAGTACTTACATACAACACCTAGAGCTCATCATCATATAATGAAGTCTTTAATACATTTGGAATTTATTTCTACATATGTGTGTGATATGTGAATTAAATTTTTTTCCCAACTTGAAAATCAATTGTGTAAGTATCTTTTATTGTGTCCTATCATATTTATATACTTTATTCAAAGGTATATTTTAAAATTACAATTTCTAATTGTATACAAATGTAATTGATTTTATATATTGATTTTATATATTGATTTTATATCCATTAACCCTGCCAAATTCTCTTTCTAATTAAAAAAATTTGATTTTAGATTAATTTTTATGGAGAAATGACACTTCTTATATTAACAACTTTCTCCTTGTTTTCCAATCCTCATGCCTTGTTTATTAAATTTTTTTTTTTTTATTTAACTGCTAGGAGTTTAATGGAAGTGTTGACAGTGGGTTATCATTCTCTTGTTCCTAAGTTTATGAGGAAGCTTTTTAACCTATTTCACCATTTACCATGATGTTTGCTGTAGCATTTTCTTTTCTCTTTACTTGATAAACACACAAATTATGTTAACAGATTTTCTAAAATTATATTAACCTTACATTTCTGGATATATCTAACTTGGTAATGTTTCTTTTTAAAAAGTCTTTTTATATATAGTTAGAAATAATTTGCTAATATTTTCTTTAGTATCTTAGCATATTTGAGTGAGATCAGCCTATAGCTTACCCTCCCTGTACTGTTCTTCCCCTCACACTTGTTTGTTTTTTATGTTTGTTTGTGTGTTTTTTTTTTTTTTATCAAATCTAGGGGAGATTTAAAAATTGTGTTAAGGAATGTTGGCTATTTTTCTATACTCTGGAAAACTTTCTGTAAAATTTGGATTGCCTGTTCCTTACAAGTTGATTTGAAAGTACCTGACAAAGAAACATGTCTTTTCGTCTCTTTTTTCTCTCAAAAAAGTCATTATTGTTGATTTGATTTTTATGTGGTTATTGAACTATTTTGTTCTTTTGGTCTTTTTGAGTCAGTTTTGATAAAATATTCTTTTTTTCCCCTATCTTAAGTTTTCAAATTTACTGGAATAAAGTCATTCATAATATTATCTTAGTTACTTTTAATTTTGGTTTCACCTATAGTTATGTCCTCTTTTCAATCCTAATATTTCATTTATTATCTTCCATTTTGTTTTCTCTTGAACAATCTTCATGGAGGTATATCTATTTTATCAATTTTTTCAAATAATCAACTTTTGGCTTTGCTGGTCATTTGTCTTTTTTTCCCTGTTTTGTTATTTCCCATGATACAATTTCTGTGGATTTTTTTTTAGATATTAAAATTATTCATAGGCCACTGGGATGGACAAGGCTTTAATGTAAACCATTCCCAAATGTGGTAGTGAATAAGAATGTACACCTAAAAAAAAAAAACTTGGTTGCATCAAAACAAATAATATAATTTAAAAGCAGAGAATTTGTATTCTTGTTTTTCAAATGTTGTGGATCTCTTTGGTACTTTTCTTACTGATTCCTCTTTTTAATCCTGAGTTTATACAGCTGTGTCAAGACCTAGTAAAGGGATTGACTTTACTGATGGCATTCCCTTTGTGTTCCTATATGGGACATTAAAATCTAACTTGAAAATTAAAAAAACAAAACCCTGAGTTTAATACAGAAGTCACCTGGAAACTCTATAGTTCTCTAGTTCAAGATTAAAGAATAGGTCTCTTTATCTAAATTTTCTAACATCAAGATTTCTAGTGAAAGTGGCAAAATAAACAGATGGCTTATGTCTGAAAAATACATATTGTTCTCCTGGTTTTGAGAAAAATTGAGTAGTCAAAAGTAAAATTCAAGAGATTTTAGTACTATATGTATAATAAAGCACTAGATACACACCTGGAGAAAAATCATCAGAAAAAGTTAGTTTGACTACAGATATGCAATGTTCATATACCCGTGATAAGAATAGGATTCCATGGTGCCATTGTGTGGCCAACCACAGCACCAATAATCTAAGGTGAAGACCCAATGATAGGAAACAATGCTTAATTTTCTATTATACAGTATTAGAATACTCTCAAATAAACAGGTACTTATTTTTCAGCACCATGTCCACAAAACTGTCAACTCAATACAGAAACGTTTTTCTCCAGTAAGAAATGAGGGGCACTTGGGTGGCTCAGTAGGTTAAGCATCTACCTCAGGCTCAGGTCATGATCCCAGGGTCCTGGGATTGAGCCCTGTATTGGGCTCTCTGCTCAGGGGGCAACCTGCTTCTCCCTCTCCCTCTGCCCATCCCCCCACCCCACTTGAGCTCTCTCTCTCTTTCAAATAAATAAAGAAAATCTTAAAAAAAAAAAAAAAAAGAAAGAGAAATGAATTAAGGCCACAATGGCTTTCTTGGAAAAAAAGTATTAGTAGAAATTTAATAATTTTAGGAAGGTCTTCAACTCTTTCTTTTATTTAAGACTGAGCACTTTGGTTTGCATAACTCTTGAATTAACTGAAGTCATTAGCAACAGCATTGAAGTAATTTAAGAAGTTGACATTTCTCTTATTTATATACCTGTTATATTAAGATGACTTAAGACTGTCTGGAAACTTTCAATCAGTTTAGTCTTTGTAGAATTTGTAATCAATAAATCACTAAAATAACATCTGGAATTCTAGATAGAAGGTCTCAATAAAATATGGGAAAATATCAAGAGAAAAGGAATTCGAAAGAGAAGGCACTTAAATCATCATGTCCCTCCATATGTTTTGGTGTTCTCTTGCAGGTATCTATTGCTGAACTTGGGAAAAGACAAATGTGGCAAAGATCTTCCTATCAGCAAAATGTGAGATGTTGATTAACATCAGGCATTAGATAAGGGTTTTATTCAAAGCCCAGTTGTAGTTAGTAATCTGTCCTTAATCACTTCCTAGATCAGTATTCTGTCCTTAATTACTCACCCAAGAATACAGTTCCTCCTGCTGTCACTTTTTAGAAAGTTATCATTCCCCATGCATCATTGCCTTAGTTCATCTCTCTAGGCTCTACCTCACAATTCTACTGGAGTAGTTTTCCATAATTAATTTCATTCCAATTTCATAATTTTTGCTATCAGTGACCTATTGTTTCCTAAATATTCTCCTTCAAATTGACTGATTAAAATTTTTAAAATTCATCCAAAACAATAGTATCTATGAAACAATAGGTGATATACTAGTGATCTTTCTGGTATAAATTAACATAAACTATTAACTATTAAAATTGTTAAAATATGCAACCCACTACCTTCCACTTCTGGTAATGGAAGAATTTGGTATGTAACTTGGTTTATAGTATAACAAAAGACAACTAGAAAACTGGGGAAAAACATTTAAAAAAATTTATCTTGAAGGTAGTGAGGAGCCAAGAACATAATAAAGAACTTCTGGTTCAGGATCTAGGATAAGAGGCAGCCAAAAGTGAGTCTGAAATGTAGGACCACTTTTCCCCTAGTAGAATTTTCTGATTCTGGAATAAGCAACTGAGAGGCTGAATGAAACTTCGACATCTTCATAAGGTTACAGGAAGGAAATTTCAGTCCAGAGCCCACAGGTGATGGATAGACATAGTGAACACTCTTGTTTTGGGATGAGACCACAAAGGGATATATTCCAAGGAAAAGAGTGAACAAGAAATAGATAAGTTCTTTAGTGCAGCCTTGAATTATTTTAACCCCTGAAACAGAATTAAAGTAATACCATATTATTAGAGACTACAGACATCTAAGAATGCTTGTGCCCTCAGATGTCTTACAGAAGCCCTCAGAAGGCTTTATAGAGGAAGTAATATCTCTTAGACACCACATTATTTCTATAAGCAATTTAAAGCTCTAATTCCTAGCAGATAATAAAAAATAGCCCCATAAGGAGCAAGACAATATGAGAAAAACCCAGCAGAAATCCACAGCAATAGAATCTATGAGATAGGGGGTTTAGAAACAGGCATATCTAGACAAAGGCTTAAAAGTAAATCTGTTTACCATGCTCAAGAGGATAAATGACAGATTGCTTAGGTAGAAGAAAAAAGTTAATGGAAACCCTAAAACTGAAAACAGGAATTGAAATAAAAAACTCAGCGGAGGGGTCTAATAGATCTGACCCAGCCAAAGAGAGACTTAGTTACCTGGAAGATCCTTAGTGAAGCCTGTAGAAATGAAATGATGGAAAATACAGAAGAGACAGTAAAAGACATAGAGGCCACGGTGAGAAAGCATAATGTTTAAATGGAGCACTAAATATGGAGAAGAGAAATAATGGGCGTGAAGCAGGATAAAAGGGGAGATATAATCAGACTGAAGCAAATTCTGAAGTGGTAATAGCAACGAACCTCCCCAAACTAGAGAAAGACATCAAGCTATTGATTCAAGAAGCACCACAAATCCCAGGTAGAATAGCTGCAAAATAAACCCACACTGAGGAATTAAATGATAGAACTGCTAAAACCTGACAATGGAAACAAAAATCTAAAAGTGAGTCACAGAAAGATATTACCTTTAAAAGAACAACAACCAGACCAAGAGCTTACTATTCAGAAAAAACAACAAACCTCACCTAACAATGAAATGATATCTTCCAAGTGTTAAAACAACTGTCACCTCATATCTTCTACAATTGATGGTGAAAAACTTCTCAGAGTAACAAAATGAGGCAATTTCCCAGAAGCAGAGACACTAAAATAAACATTAAAGGATGTTCTTCAGACTGAAATGACAGAATGACAGAATGAAAAAGATCTCATATGGAAGCTTAGAAATACTGAAAGTAACCACACATTTAAAGAAGAAATAAATCCAAATTCTTCCAGAGAATAGAAAAAGGGGGAATATACCCTATCTCCTTTCACAAGACTAGAATAACTTTGATATGAATACCTGACAAGGATATTATGAAAAAGGAAAATTAAAGGTGAATATATTCATGAACAGAAACAAATAAAAAATTAATCTGTAAACGCTTTTTAAATTTTCTATGTATGAGTCATATTTTTTGTGTCATTGACAGTTTTATTTCTTCATTTTTTAATCCTTATGCTTCATATTTCTTCTGTTTGCCTTGCTGCATTGTACTTCAGTACAATGTTGAATAAATTATTCTATTTCAGATTTCAAAGTAAAAGATTTCAGTGTTTTACTATTAAATTATGATGTTTTTCTACAGAATTTTTTGTTGTTTTATTTGTTTCTGTTTGTGTGTATGCCCTTTATTGAATTATGGAAGTTACTTTCTGGTCTTAGTTTGTTAAGTTTTTAATTACAAATGTTGCCAAATTTTATCAACTGCCTTTTTTTCCCATCTATTTAGCCATATTTTTTTCTTTTTTATGAAAATGTAATAAATTACACTGATCACTGTTCTAATATTACACCAATCTCAAATTCCTAGACAAACTAGACATTCCTAGACAATTCCTAGACAAAAGTAAATACTATTACTGGTATTAGTTTGCTAAGTTTGTTTAAAATTCTTACATCTACAGTCATGAATATATTCACCTTTAATTTTCCTTTTTCATAATATTCTTGTTACAAAGCAACAAGAATTAAGACAGTATGGTATTGGCAAGGGATAGACAGACAGAGCAATGGAACAGAATAGAGGTAGGCACAGACCCATTTACATCAGGGCACGATTTATGAAAAGATGGAGCTATATGGCTGTGGAGAAAGAATAAATGGTAATGGAAAACAGTGGGAACTTGCACCCTAACAGTTAATTAAAAAATTACGTTCCAGGTGGATTACAGATTAAATTTATCGGGCTAAACAACAAAATGGCTGGAAAGTATTACAGGAGTGTATTTTCATGACCTTAAGACAGGAAATACTTCTCAGAAGACAAAAAACACTTACCTTAAGCAATTGAAGAATTGATTATATTAAAATTAAGAACTTCTCATTAACAGATACCAGTAGCTTACCAACAAAAGTAGTATCCAGAATATATAAAGAAATCAATATTTTTTAAATGACCAAATAGAAAAAATGGGCAAGAGATTTGAATAGACACTTTATAAAAGAGGATATCCAAATGTCCAATACACACGAAAAGGTGTTTATTTTCATTAAGAATCAGGGACATGCAAATTAAAACTATAATGAGATCTCACTATGCATATGCACCAGAATGGCTAAACTTTAAAAAAAATTGACAAATATTGATGAGGATGTGGAGCAATCATATTCTGTTGGTGGTAACAGAAATTGGTATAACCACTTTGAAAACTGTTCTCATCATCTAGGAAAGTTGAATTTGTACATATACTATGATTCAACAACTATATTCTTTTACTTTATTCCAATAGCAATGCATGTATATATATTCCAAGAGACATGTACAAGAATGTTCAAAGCACTATTACTGTTAATAGTTGAAAACTGGAAGCAGTACAAATATCTTCAACAACAGAATGAATAAATAAGCTATGGAATAGTCAACAATATAATACTATAGAGCAATGAAAATGAAGAAACTAGAGCTAGATGCAACATCATGAATGAATCTCATAAGCAAAATAAAATAAAATAGCCAAACACAAAGAACACATACAGTGTACAGTTCCATTAATAAAGAATGCAAATAATTGTTAAAACTAATTTAATGGTGTTGAGGAATGCATCTTAATTTGGTAAAACTAAGGAAGGGCACAGAATCAAGTACAATGGCAGTCAAGATAGTGGTTCTTTGGAGAGTAGCAGAGGCTAGTAATTGAAAGGGAAACAGTTTTTGTGGTGATGACAATGTTTTTTTTCTTACTCGGGTGGTAGTTACAAACACTCGGGTGTTTGTTTTTTGAAAAATCATTAAATTCCATATCTTGTTGTACTCATGCTTCTGTACATAGGTTTTGTTCCCCAGTTTAAAAAAGGTTAAGGAATATTCATCCCTACAGCACATAAAATCATGTCATATGTCATATGAATCTCATCTTTTGAAAGGCAGACAATATCTCTTTAGTTGACTCACATCTTTTAATTAATTTATTCATTTTCCATAACTGGAATTACTTATCACATATAGAAGGTACCTAATAAAAACTGAAATAAACATATAATTTTTAAATTAGAAACTTCATTTATGAATCACTTAAAATTGTCTCATATACCACCATTGGTTATTTGGGAAGCCATACACCAGGGTTAGATTACCTCTGTTTTAATTTGTCTGTTTTCTCAACTTTATTCTTATCAATGACCAGAGTCACAAATGTTTCTACCAAAAATGAGCCTGTCTCTGCTGGTCCAGGGCTCTGGCCTCCTTGGCTTAAGGGCCACAGGAAAAGACCGTCCCCACTACTATTAAAGCCTGGCTCTAACTCCGGCTCAAAGATTTCAAGCCAGGTCTGTAGCTTGTCCTGCTCATGGAGAGGGGAGATCACAAAGATAAACTCACCAGGTAAGAGGGAACAGTTTAAGACATCATCTTTGAAAGATGGTTAGTATTATATTCAGCCTGTTTTCCATAACAAAAGAACCACATCTTTTGTTTTTGTGTAGTTCCAGATAGCACTGTGTATTTGGAAATTTCAAGTAACCTGGAGAATACCTTGAAAAATCAAGTGAGGTGAAGCTATTGTAATAGCACAAATGCTTATAATCACCCTCTATCCCATTGGCCTTTGCTTACTTTGTTTCTTAGAATAACCATATGAACCAATTTGTTCAAATTTCAAGGTTAAGCCTTAACTTAGTTGTTTTACATGGGTTCTTGAAATGGATTGACACTCAGCAGTAAGTTTATTCTGCATGCTACTGTTGCATACATCTCCTACCTTAATAGGATCTCCTCCTAATCACCAAAAATGTAGTTTTGGAGCAAGAAGTAAGGAGCCATTCTTGAACTGGTATTCTTTCTCTCTCTCTCTCTCTCACACACACACACATACACAAATAGGTTATAATTTATACTTACAAAACTAACAATATACTATTTTTTTAGCATACAAATCAGGTGCCTGGAAAACATACCTATAAGTAACTCAAAATGAAAAGTGAGCACCCCAACTATGTCATTCTTCTAGAAAATAATCCTACGTTTTTACGCCAACCAATCATGTATTGACTAATACATGTATATTTAGTACCAGTACTGTTAAAGTATTTTTGAAGATTAGGAAAATATAAAATATACTCCATGGTTTCAATGTGTTTACAACCTTCACAAGACGGAAACAACAACACCAAGATGATGTTCTATAATTATGCAATATATTTTATAGTGCAGACTACATGTGTTATACTATTATGACTAATTAAAATATGGGCAATATTTGCCCTATTTCTCAGAAAGAGGCATTTAATTTTCCCTACAATATAGGCAAGGGTTAGGGAATTTAAGTAATTTGTCAAAATTAGATAGTATATGGTAAAACCAAGACTGAAACCAGAATTTCTGAGTGTAAACCTCATGCTTTTTTCCACTGTGTTCTTATAAGTCTTTGCACGGTGTTGAACACATAGTAGGTACACAGCAATTGGTTGAAGATTTAAAAACATAAATACATAAAACACTTTCAAATAAGAACAAATAAAATCTATACAAGGCAGGTGGATTTGTGTAGTTGACTAGAAACGGAGAGTATTACTGCCTTATTTTGGGTTCCCCCATAAACAGAACCTGAGACAAGGACTTGGGTGAAAGTTTATTTGGGAGGTGGGCCAAGGAAGCTAGACTGAGGGAACAGTGAGAGCGCTAGATGGGAAGGAACATAGAGGTTCAATATCAAATTTACAGCTGTGGAAAACAGGTTTGAGTTACCAAATCACCTAAAAATTGATCAGAATGCCTCAAAGATGGGAGGCTGATACATTCGGAGGCTCCCTTCATCCACTGGCTGAGGGTTCCCCAGAGGCAACAAAAGCTTGTACTTCCTTGTCTATGGTTTAGCCAGAAAACTCCAGATGGAGGGGAGCCTAAGACAGAAAGCAGAAGGCAAGCACTTGAACTGAACTATATCAACAGCAGCTGAAATCAGATGTTGGCCAATGAGTTGTATATGATGTACGAGAGGTACGTGCTACAGTTACCCAGATTGACTTTGTAAGGATTTTAAAACTATCTTCCAAGAACATGCAAAAGCAATAGTACTATCTCTTAATATCTAATCAAATAGCACTGACATATTTTGCTCTGTGTGTCAAAAAATTTGACCAATTTTGATAAAATTTACTAAAAGACACTACCTTAAGTTTAATTTGTGGCTTAATTTGAAACAAAATGGAAGCCAATCCACTTAACATGTGGGACTCTCTCAAATTTGAATAAACTTGAAAAAATTTTAATGAAATTTGCTACAAGCGTGCATTTATTCCTTTCATGTTTATAGAACACCTGTTCTGAAACAGGGTATTTACAATGCTGAATCTGACATCAATCCTACCCTCAATTAGTTTAGAGTCATTTGGATTCATCACATCATGAGACATTATTGGGCATTACTGATTCCATAGAAACTGGCAAAGGCAGAATACTGGGGTGGGCCAGATGCTTAGAGGACAGATTCAGTTAAAGTGTTGGAGGAGTCCAGGCTACCAGAGAGAAGAGGACCTCTGGAGAGAAGAGTAACAAGTAATAGATGATGGACGAGCCAGATAAGTACAACACAAAACAACAGGGATGACATAAGGAGTTAGAAGCCTTGCAACAAATTATACAGAGTAACATGCTAAAAAAGGCAGGCTGGCAGCTGTTAGGTATCAGCAGGTAGCAGGTCTGGAGGCTGGGCAGGTTACCAAGAATATGACTCAGGCACAGGGATCAAGAACGTTTTTAAACTCATAAGAGCATTTCAAGTTGTTGGAAGCTATACCACAGGGACAAAAATCTCAGTGTATTTCTCTCTCAAGCTACATGTCAATGATGGGTTGGCTGGAATCTCCACTCTATGTGGTCCTCACTCTAGGATCAGGCTAATAGAGCAGCCACATCTAGGGAATTACCAGATGCCATGATGGGGGGTGTGTGGAGGAGAGAAGTGGGCTGAATTATACACCAGGCCTAAACCTTCACTCTGAAAGTGACTTATACTACTTCTGCCCACATTCAATAGTCCAAAGTGAGTCATATGGCCAGACCTAACTTCAAAGGGACTGGGAAAATAGTATCTCTTCATGAGATACTTATGAAAAGGCAGAGGACTAATATACAAGTCTTACTCATGGAAAAGGAAAGGGTGAATGGATATATATATGTATATAACAAACACACATTTCAATCAACAAAAACATAATGTTGTGATTGGTTCTGAATGTGTTCCAAACTAAAATGTGTTTAAAAATATTAACAAATGAAACATATTTCTCAGCAATGTCTTTTATCAAAGGCTCCTTGCCTTCCTCTTAAAGACCATATACTTTACAAGTTCACCTATATTCAGAAAGTACCAGGCCCAAACTAAAATATCATTCTAGAATTGTCAACTCTAAGGCAACATATCTGCAAGGAACAGATATGTTCCTTGAAGGGAAAGGAAAAAGGGAGACTGCTTGCAGTACTTACCTGGTGAGAATGCAAGGAGGGAGCCTAGATAGGCTTGAGGGTTGAACACAAACCAAGTGACCACATTGAAAGGGATGGTCCTAAAAGGTTATTCTTTTCTGATTCTTTCACTGTTCACCATTTTGAAATATGTAGTCCATAATTCTTAGGGCAGAGAAGTCAAGGAAATTAAGCCTTAAGCCTTAGTCTCATAATACTTAGGCCTGGCTATGATCACAAGATGCAAAAATGTCAAATTCAGAATGTTTCATCTTGTTATTCTCATTCTATTCTACATCTTTATATATTTTTAAATATTTTTAAAACCCCAACTATACAAGTAAAATAAAGCTAAATTGGGGCTGCAAAAAGAGAAATTCACCACCTCTTAGAGTTTTTTTTTTTTTCTAGACTTGTATCTTCTTGCCTTATTTCCTCTTGTTGAGTTTCAGCAGCATTGGCTACCCTTTCCACTGAGATCTAAACAATAAGTATGTTTATAAAAATGCTCTAGGTGTAGACCTAGAAAGGCCTTTTCTGTTTGTTAAAATACTGACACATCTATCCCTTCCCAGTTCTTACAGAAATGGTACAAGATCGCTAAATGGGTTTATATCTATCAGTGCCTGAGTCTTGCAATGATTCTTATATTCATCATGCTTTTTGGACCTACAAATTGTCAAGCTCCATGAATTTGTCTCTGTTTACATCCTCCTTAATCTTTTCCCTCCCAACTTCTAGTATAGTTGAATAAATTCTGGCTTTGTAAAAGTTTCTGGTTTTGTCAGAATGGCTAAAATTAAGAACACAAGAAACAACAGGTGTTGCTGAGGATGTGCAGAAAGAAGAATCCTCTTGCACTGTTGGTGAGAATGCAAACTGGTCCAGTCACTCTGGAGAACAGTTTTGAGATTCCTCAAAGAGTTAAAAATAGACCTACCCTATGATTCAGCAATTGCACTACTACGTATTTACCCAAAATGATACAAAAATACAGATTCAAAGGGATACATACACCCTGAAGTTTATAGCAGCATTATCAACAATAGCAAAACTATGGAGGGAACCCAAATGTCCACTGACTGACGAATGGATAAAGAAGATGTGGTATATATATGCACAATGGAACATTATTCAGCTACCAAAAAGAATGAAATCTTGCCATTTGCAACAAAGTGGATAGAACTAAACGGTATTATGCTAAGCGAAATAAGTCAGTCAGAGAATGAAAAATACCATATGACTTCACTCATATGTGGAATTTAAGAGACAAAACAGATGAACATATGGGAAGGGGAAAAGAAAAAGAAAGGAGAAAGGGAAACAAGACTTAAGTGACTTTTAATGATAGAGAACAAACTGAGGGCTGGTGGAAGGAGATGGGTGGGAGATGGGCTAGATTTATGATGAGTATTAACAAGGGCACTTGTGATGAGCACTAGGTGTTATATGTAAGTGATAAGTCACTGAATTCTATTCCAGGAACCAGTATTGCACTATATGTTAACCAACAAAGTTGAAAGAAAGAAAGAAAGAAAGAAAGAAAGAAAGAAAGGAAGAAAGAAAGAAAGAAAGAAAGAAAGAAGGAAAGAAGGAAAGGAGGGAGGGAGGAAGTTAGGAAGTTGAGAAGAGCATGCTTAGTTGATGAGATTTTGTTTGGGGAGCTTTTTTGAATTTTCTTTTATTCAAGTAATCCAGAAAAATTGTCTAAGAAAAAAGTCCAATTTCTGACATGTAAAATGATTTTTATACAGACCTCCCACTTTTTGGAGACGTCTTCACCATAAAGAAGTAATGTTTTTTAAGATTTCATTTATTTATTTTAGAGAAAGGGAGGAAGAGCACAGAAGGAGAGTGAGAGGTAGATGACTCCCCACTGAGCAGACAGCCCAAGGTGGGGCTCCATCCCAGGACCCTGGGATCATGACCTGAGCCAAAGACAGACATGTAACCAACTGAGCCACCCAGGCACCCTAAGCCATAAATAATTAATTTCTTAGGTGAGAAGATTAAGAGGAAAACACTTCCCATTTTCCATGAAGTACAAGGAAAATACAAATCGTAACTTATTTTTAAAAAAACCTTTCTGGGTTTTTTTTGCCTCTATGGCAATGTGTAATCAGATTCTTTTCCTACTACTCTGTCTTCATCAATGACTTCTTTTCTTATCCTGATTATCTAAAGGGGTAAGCTATTCTTTAAGGGTCTGTTCTGAGTGATCTTTTCTTTCCCTACATTTTCTCTCTGGACCACATCATCTCTCCCAAGGATTCAAATGTGGCCTCTATGTAAAAGGCATTGGAACTGGTATTATTTTTTTTGTTTGTTTGTTTTTTTTTTTAAAGATTTTTTATTTCTTTATTCAACAGAGATAGAGACAGCCAGCGAGAGAAGGAACACAAGCAGGGGGAGTGGGAGAGGAAGAAGCAGGCTCATAGTGGAGGAGCCCGATGTGGGGCTCGATCCCGTAACGCTGGGATCACGCCCTGAGCCGAAGGCAGGCGCTTTAACCGCCATGCCACCCAGGCGCCCCTGGAACTGGTATTATTAATCTTGACCTCTCTCCAGAGCATGAGACATTTCCACCCACCTTTGAGTATAACACACACACATATACATTTAAAAAAAATACAGCAGGTTCTCAGGGCAAAACTCTCTACTGAATAAATTCCTAACTCCACTACACACCGTAAAGACTTTTATGATCCTACTCCAGTTTAATTTCCACCGATTCCTGGTCTATTTCACATCAAGCATCCCATACTTGAGTGAAACAGAGCTTCTCACTGTTCTCCGTACAATGCCAATTCACTCCCCTCGGCATGCTCACCTTATTTCCACACCCTACTCAGACTTTAATGGGAATGGTTTACAAGATGATTTCACAAACTTCAAGACTACACAAATGCAAACCAGATGTGAATAGATCTCGAAAGGAAGTTACCTGCAGCAGTCAGAAATGCATCTCATTCTGTTCACTTTTGTTCAGAATGTTGGCAGAACCTCAAGCCTGTTCAAAACAAAACTTGTTTTCTCCTTGATGCTCATATCTTTGCACTCTACTTGCTTTTCCAGAGAGGTAATTTTCTCTTCATTTTCAAATTCCCTCATACTCTCCTCCTGCTCAGCCTTTCTATACTATTTCCCAGGAAATAATCAAGCTTTCTCTTTCTCTCTCTTTCTGAGGGGCTATTAAGAGGCTGTTGCTTCTGTTCCTCCGTTTCTCTCCATCTCCCTACTCTCCGCTCTCATTCATCATTTGATTCTATACAGAAAACACCGGCACACAGTAGCCATCTGTAGCAACGACTTTCAACTTTATTTCCCTACCTTGTTTTTCTCTAGCCTACTTCTAAACAAACATTGACATAACACTCAGATTAGATATCAGAGGCATCCTCTAATATAACATATGTATGAGTGCACATGCGCACGTGCAAACACACACACACACACACACACACACACACATAATGTTTGGAACTTTTAAGTTACTAGCTAACTCTAGGCTCACATTTTTATTTTTGGTCTGCTCTCCCCAGATTAGCTAGTTCATGACCCATGAAACCACTCTGAGCAGAGCCACCAGGGGAAGTTATCTTGATCTCATCATCATTTCTCAGGAAAAAAATCAGAGTGTATGTGAGAAGGCCAAAGGTCCAGGATGTGGAAAAAGATTCACTGCAGTAAAGTCTTCAAAGGAGAGAATGGGGTGATAATGTTACCTCCATTTTTTTATTCTTTTGTTGATTTCCTTTTGGACCTGTCAAATGAGGTGCTGAGATGAGCCCTCTCCTTCCTAGAGCTCAACAATCGAAGTGAAGATTCTACAAACACCCCCTGGATAAAGGAGATAAAACCCAACAGGGACAATGTAAGGAAGAAAGTAGTGCAGAGCTTATGGATTCCATTACTAGATACAGCCCAACTTGGACAATGAACCACAGCTTTATCACTAGAATAGCAGCGTCCTTTTTCTACCTCTGGATGATGAAAGGCTCCAAGTTCAGATGTCTGCAAAATGAATAAACAAGCCTGACTGCACTCAAGTGGACTCATCTTACACTGTGTTTACGAGTTAGAATAGGTGTGCAACAAACCACGAATCATGGGCTCTGATTATAATAAAACATATTATTACCCAAATCTCTACAAAGTGGGAAAGGGGTTTGATAATATATTAGGGTGTGGTAGAAAACAAGAACTGGGAAGGCAGGCAGTCATAGATTTCAACCTTACTCTTGTCACCTCAGAGCTTAATAATCTCAGACAAGTTAATTTAACATCTGAGCTTTAGTTTCCTCATTTAGAAAAACCAGAGGCAAGAATACATATTTCATATGGTAGTTGTGAGGGTGAAACGAAATGACATAAATGAAAGTGCCTGGTGCAATGCAAGGAAAATGGTGGTGCTCACAAGCTGTTTCCCCTCCCCCTCCACACTTGCTCTCCACTGTCCTCCTCATTGTACTACTTCTATCATGAGTGGGGAAGCCAGGTGAGCAGCTATCCTCCTTGCAAGAACTGGTGAGGATTAAAGAAATAACGTAAGTATCCAGCACAAGGCTTGGGCTTAATCGCTCAGCAGATATTGTCCTTGTTCTCCTTTAAAATATGAGCTAATTTTGGCCAAGATCCTCTAGGCATCTAATACCTAACAACTGCCCCCAAATGTAGAGAACTATAAGTTAGTAATAATCCTCTAGCTCCTTACTCCTCAAAGTGTGGTGTTTGGACTCACAGCATCAACACCATCTGGTAAATTGTTAGAAATGCAGACTCGCAGCTCCACCCCAGATCCACTAAAATAAAATCTGTGTTTTAACAATCCCCAAGTATATACACCTGTAAAGGCTGAGATGCATTACCCTAGCCAAAACTCTGGAACCCCTGTAAGAATTAAGAGCAAGCCAAATACTTCCTATTTAACTGTAAAATGCAAAGGTTCACATATTGGAACAGAGTAGACAAAGTCCACTTTCTTGTTTTAATATCTTCTTTGAATCAGGGGTGAACATTGCTGACACTAATGCTGGATTGTAAAAATGTACATTTAGGAGATAAGGTGCTGTGGGGTAGTGGCTCAGATCACAGTCTTGGCTTTGTTGTACAAATATGAATTTAAATCTTAGTTCCACTAATGATTAGCTATGTGAATTGGAGCAGTTCCTCATCTACAATATGGAATTGATAATAATACCTACAGCCTTTGTGGGGATTAAATGAAATTATGATTGCAGAAGGCCTAGCACACAGTAAGCCCTCAGAGAGGACAGAGGCGGTATGTATGAAATGATATGAAAGGAAAGGGCTTCTGAATATTCAGAGTTCAACCCATAGATCTAATGTAGCTACTGCATTGGTCCACTACTAGGGCACAGAGGAACTCCATTTAGGGAGAATATGATCAGGACCTTCAGCTTTCACAGGAGAATGGAATCTCCCCTGAAGCATTGACAGAGATCACCTATGTCTAAAGCTCTGTTCTCACGGGTTGTTCAGGAAGGAACTGACAACCAGCCTCTGAAAATTCATCCAAACCCTCTTAGACACCTGGGAAAGTTAGAGAGGAAAGTTGGAGATATGTTATTTTCATCTTTTCTTCAAAGTTTTCTAAGTTCTATACTTGATTTAAATTTTATCTCCAGAAAATTTCATAAGGCCTAATTATTTCACCTTCCTGCTTGTATTAATAAATAAATTAATTAATAAATTCTTTAAGAGGTTAGAAGGAAAATATTGTTTCTCCATAAAATATACATACTTCTTTTTGTCAGATAATAATAATGACATAATTAATCATGCCTACCTTTTGAATTGTTGCTAAGGTGTTCTGAGGTATATAAGCTAATTCACAGTAGCATTAGCTCAAGTGGTTTGTGTGTTCACTATAAAATTATAGTGACAGACAATAAAGTGGATTTGAATAAACAGAGATACTATATTATCGGATGACAAGACAATATTATAAAAAAACCCACTATCTCCAAATTATTCTGAAAATTTAATGAAATCTATTTAAATTTCTGGGGGATTTTTTGGAAGTTTGCAAAATAATAAAAAGTGTCCAGGGGAAAAAAAAGTTTTTTTAATGAGGTACAGTGTCTTCCTTTTTAAAACAATAATTATATAATAATAGTAATAATAATAATAATTGAAAGGGTATAATATTAGCATCAGAATTGGATCCATGGAATTCAAGAAACATATTTGAGTATATTTAAGAAATTAACATACGAAAAAGGTACAATTTCTAATTGGTAGATAAAAGAATCACTCAATAAATGGTATTGAATAACCAACTCTAAGTGGAGAAAAAAATAAAGTTAGATCCCTACCTCACATCTTACACAAAAGTAACTGTTAGATGAATTAAAGATTTAAATATAAAATATGAAAATATGATAGTACTTTAAAATGTAGATGAATTCTTGGCCATAGTCTTGAGGTGTGGACAGATAGTTTAATCATAACACCAGTGAGGAGAAAATAAAGAAAAATATTGGCATTTCACTATATTAACATTGAACACTTCTGAGAAAAAGCACAATGAAACAAAAGGCAAATGTTAAATTAATAAAAAATACTAAAAAATCCGCATAGACAAAAGGTTACTAGCCACATATAAAGTGGTATAGAAAAAAGATGAACTGTTTGAAAGAAAAATGATAAGTAATAATATACAATCCACAAAAGAATATAAAGTGGCCAGTAAACAGATTTTTAAAACTTCTCTCTCACACTAATCAAAGAGATACAGATCAAACAAGACTTTAAAAATTTTATTATTTTTAAAGATTTTATTTATTTATTTACTTGAGAGAGCAGGCAGAGAGGCAGAGGGAGAGGAGACAGAGAATCCCAAGCAGACTCCCTGCTGAGCAATGAGCCCGACTCAGGGCTTCACCTCACTGACCCTGAGATCATGACCTGAGCGGAAACCAAGCATCAGTTGCTTAACTGACTGAGCCATCCAGATGCCCCCAAACAAGACTTTAAAAAAAAATTTAAAAAAAAAAAGGTTTTCAGACTGTCGTTAAGAATTTGGGGAAGAAAGAGAAACAGAAAAAATATATAGAAGAAAATGAAAAAGTTATCAATGAACTAATTAATAGTAATACTAATACTAAAAATACATATGCATGAGTATAGATTCAAAAATTATAAACAAAAATGCCATATTCATTCCTCTCTAGATGATTTAAATAATCTAATTTTCTTTGGGCATTATCTTTTCATTAAGTTTTTAAAATAAAAACTATATACTTAAGTTATACAACACAATTTGATACACATTTACGCAGTAAAATTATGACTACAGTCGAGTTAATTAATATATTATCACCTCACACAGTTGCAGCTTTTGTGTGCATCAAGAGTGCACCTGAAATTCACACTCTAAGCAATACTGTTTAATACAGTATTATTAAGGATAGCCATTATGCCTGCACATTAGATCTCTAGACTTATTCATCCTACGTAAGACAAAAAATAAGAAGTGTTGGGGGCGCCTGGGTGGCACAGCGGTTAAGCGTCTGCCTTCGGCTCAGGGCGTGATCCCGGCGTTATGGGTTCGAGCCCCACATCAGGCTCCTCTGCTATGAGCCTGCTTCTTCCTCTCCCACTCCCCCTGCTTGTGTTCCCTCTCTCGCTAGCTGTCTCTCTCTCTGTCAAATAAACAAATAAAATCTTTAAAAAAAAAAAAAAAAGAAGTGTTGTACATAACAGTTTGTAGCCTTTATCCAATATCTCCCCATTTCCTCCACCTCCCCCAACAGCCTCTGCTAACTACTATCCTACTCTTTCTGCCTCTGTAAGTTTGATCTTTTCTTTAGATTCCATATTTAAGTAAGAACATAGTGTTTGTCTTTCTCTGTCTGGCTTTTTTCACTTAGCATGATGTCCTCCAGGTTCATCCATTTTGTTGCCAATGGCAGGATTTCCTTCTTTCTCATGGCTGAATAATATTCCATTGTATGTATATATATATATGCTACATCTTCTTTATTCATTCAGCTACTGATGAACACTTAGGTTGTTCCCATGTCTTGGCTATTGTAAATAATGCTATAAAGAACATGAGAATGCAGGTATCCCTTCAAGATACTGAATTTACTTTCTTTGGATATATAACCAGAAATGGGGTTGCTGGATCATATGATAGTTCTGCTTTTTAATTTTTTGAGGGACCTCCACGTTGTATTCCATAATGACTGTACAAACTTACATTCCCACTAATAGTGTCACATTCTTCCCAACATTTGTTATCTTTTGTCTTTACAATTACAGTCATTCTAAGAGGTGTGAGGAAATACCTCATTAGGGTTTTGATTTGCATTTCCCTATGACTGGTTATGTTGAGCACCTTTTCATGTACCTATTGGCCATCTATATTTTTGGCCATTTTTCTCCTTTCTACTTCAATAATTTCTTCTTTATTCTTCATTAATGTCTGTCCTTTCTCATGTCTCTTTAGTTGTTTTTAAATTGTTTATGCAAATGCTTAGCTCACTTATTGATTCTTCATCTTTTTAAGAAATGTCTATTCAGGTCCTTTGCCCATTTTTAAAGTTAGGTTATTTGTTTTCTTGTTACTGAGTTGTTTGAGTTCCTTATATATTCTGGGTGCTAACCCCTTATCAGATACGTGATTTGCAAATATTTTCCCATTCCATCGATTGTATCTTCATTCCTTTGATCTTTGTTTTGTTTGCTGTGCAGAAGCTTTTTAGTCTGATGCAATCCCATTTCTCTATTTTGCTTTTGTGGCCTGTGTTTTTGGGGGTCATATCCAAAAATCATTGCACGAACCAATGTCAAGAATCTTTTTCCCTTTTTTTCTCCTTACAGTTTTATGGTTTCAGTTCTTACATTTAAATCTTTAATCCATTCTCAGTTGATTTTATGTAAAGTGAGATAAGGGTCTGATTTAATTCTTCCATGTGTGGAAAACCAGTTTTCCCAACACCATTTATTGAAGAAACTGTCCTTTCCCTACAGTGTGTTCTTGGCACCTTTGTCAAAAATCAATTGACCATAAATGTCTGAATTTATTTCTGGGCTCTCTATTCTGTTCCATTGGTCTCTACGTCTGTTACTATGAAAGTACCAACCATCAACCATGCTGCTTTGGTTACTATGCCTTTGTAGTATATTTTGAAACCAGGTAGGGTGATGCTTCCAACTTTTTTTTTTCCCCTCAAGATTGCTTTGGCTATTCAGTTTTGTGTGTGTGTGTGGTTCCATATTAATTTTAGGATTTTTTTTCTATTTCCATAAAAAAGTCACTGGAATTTTTATATAGATTGCATTGAATCTGTAGATCACTTTGGATAAATTTTTCATTTTTATTAATATGGAATTGAATCAGTAAAATTTTAATTTCTAAATTTCAATTTTATTATCACTTTTTCCATTTATATATCTGTGTTTACCAATTATTTTTCTTTTCCTTAAGTCTCCAACACAGACTTAAGTTTATTTATTTGCCCTTTCAAAGAATGTATTCTAGGATTATACATTCAACCATTTTTCTCCTTTCTACTTCAATAATTTCTGCTTTATTCTTCATTAATGTCTGTCCTGTCTCATGCCTCTTTGGTTGCTTTTAAATTGTTTATGCAAATGCTTAGTTCACTTATTGATTCTTCCTTCTTTAATAATAAAGGCACTCAAGTTTATGAATTTTCCTCTGTATGAATTAGCTACATCCCATACATTTTGATATATAGTGATTTCGTTAATTCCTGAAGATTTTAGTTCTTTGAAAAATATTTTTTAAATAGGTTATTTAGTCTTTTGTGGCTTAATATTGTTCATTTTTTATTTTTAGATTTTTTTGCATCATTGTTGAAGTATAAGTATTCATAGTTTTTTTGGCATTTATTTAAGCTTTCTTTGCATCCTAGGATATAAGCAACCTCTGCAACTTTCTTTGGACGTTTGAGACACAGATGCTCTCTGTTACTAGAGTATGAAATTCATACATATTTAAGCAAGGTTACCAGTGACAGTGGTATCTCCTCTGTCTTCTGTCTTATAGGAGAAAATCTCAAAAAGGTACGCAAAAGCCTTCTACTATAATTGTGGTTTTTTAAACCTGGGATTTCTAAGTCTATTATTTTATGTATTTCAATATAATGCTAGTGAATGCACAAGGGATATCACTGCTACAGCTTCCTCGTAAAATGTATTTGAACAATGTAAAATATAAGTCTTTTTGAGTGAGGAATGATGGCAGAGTAGGAAGATCGTGAGCTCACTCCCACACACACCAAGGCAACAACTACATATAATGCAACTCACTCAAACAACCTGAAGATAATCAGAACAGATCTTCCACTGTTAAAGACAAAAAGAAAAAGCCACATCAAGAAGAGTAGGAGGGGTAGAGATGAGATCAGAAACCCAGCCTCCATGTGGCAACCCACAAGTAGGAGGGATATCAGAGCCATGGAGGGTCCTCCCTAAGGAGCAAGGGCATCAAGGCTTACCCCTGGCTCTGGGGACATACAATGGGAATAAGAGCCCCCATAATATCTGGCTTTGAAAATAAGTGAAACTTAACTCTGGGAGTGCCAGATGGCTGTAGGAAACCAAGACTCTGCTCTTAAAAGGCCAGCATACTATACGCTCAGCTTGAGATCCAGCACAGAAGGAACAGTTTGAAAAGAACCTGAATTACTCATGAAAACAATTTTACTAATTTCAAGGTGTGTTCTGGAGGGGAAGGGATCCCCAGGAGCTTTCTCTGGGAAAGAAAATACTCATAGGTGTCATTTTTCTTGCCCTCATTCAGCCTAGTTTGCCAGATGGTTGCAGGAGCAAGTTCTGATACTATTCAGCTTGTTAGCGCTGCTCGCCCTGTGGATCCACCTCAGCAGGCAATGCTTAAGGCAGGTCCTGCCCCGCCACACCTTGTGGACAGCCTCAGTCAAAATCAGCATGTCCCCAAAGTGACTATTACCCCACCACACTTGGCAAGCAGCCTCAGCTGGGACCTGCACCCCTCCAAAGCAACTCCTGCCCTGGGGAAAGGGAAGCAGCCCTACCCAACAGCACACCCACAGCAGGTGCAACTGGGCCTTTCAGCCAGCAGTTCTAGGGGCTGGCCCCACCTACCAGCATGCCTGCAGCAACTACAGCCACACCTCTCAGCCAGCCATATTGGGCCTATTGCCAGCCCTGCTCACTACTGCACCTGCAATAGTTGTAGCCTATCATTGCAGACAAACCAACTGAGGGCCAGTCCTACCCACTAGCATGCCCACAGTAGTCATAGCTAAGTCACAACAGGAGGTCACAAAACCCACACTTGGGACACTAGAGCATCTAGTTGCATCTAGTTCTGGTAACAGGAAGGAGGGGTTGCTCCACTGGGCCCCAGAGGACACCTTCTATGTAAGGCTACTACTTTCAAGACCAGGAGATGTGGTTCATCCACCTAATTCACAGAAACAAACACAGAGAGTGAGACAAAATGAGGAGAAGGAGGAATATGTTTCAAATGAAAGAATAAGACAAAACCTCAGAACAAGAACTAAACAAAACAGAGGTAAGCAATCTACCTGATGAAGAATTCAAAGTAATAGTCATTAAGATGTTCACCGGACTTGAGATAAAAGTGGGTGAATTCCACGAGAACTTCAACAAAAAGACAGAAGATATAAAAAAGAACCAATCAAAGCTAAAAGAACACAGTAACTGAAATGAGAACTACACTAGAGGAAATCAACAGCAGACTGGCAGATGCAGAAGCACAGATTAGTGCTCTGGAAGACAGGGGAGTAGAAAGTACCCGAGCTGAACAGCAAAAGAGAGAGAGAGAGAGAGAGAGAGAATTTTTAAATGAGGTCAGGTAAAGGGACCTCTGGAACAACATTCAGTGTATTAACATTCATATTATAGGGGTCCCAGAAGGAGAAGAGAAAGAGAAAGGGGCAGAAAATTTATTTGAAAAATTTCCCTAATTTGGAAAAGGTACAGACATCCAGGCCCAGGAAGTAAAGAGAGTCCCAAAAAAGATGAGTCCAGAGAGATCTACAACATGACACGTAATAATTAAAATGTCCCAAAATAAAGATAAAGAATCTTAAAAGGAGCAAGAAAAAAGCCAACAATTTCATGTAAGGGAAACTCAAAACAATGGGATATTACTCAGCCATAAAAAAAAAATGAGATCTTGCCATTTGTGACTACATGGATAGACCTAGAGGGTATTATGATATGTGAAATAAGTCAGAAAAAGACAAATACCATATTACTTCATTTATATGTGGAATCTAAAAAATAAAACATGAACAAATAAACAACAAAAAAGCATTAACAGACTCATAAATAGAGAACAAACTGGTGGTTGCCAGAGGGAATGGGGGGATGGGTGGGCAAACTTAGTGAAGGTGAGTGGGAAATACCAGTTTTCAGTTATAGAATAAATAAGTCATGCAGATGAAAGGCAATATAGGGAATATAGTCAATGGTATTATAGTGGGAATATAGGGAATGGTATTGTAATAACACTGCAGGGGTGACAGAGGATAACTATACCTGTGGTGAGCGTAGCATAATGTATAAAATTGTCAAATCATTATGTTGTACATCAGAAGAAGAAGAAGAAGAAGAAGAAGAAGAATTTTAAATAAAAGCAGCAAGAAAAAAAACAAATAGTTACATATAATCAAAACCCTATAACACTATCAGCTGACTTTTGAGCAGAAATTTTGCAGACATAAGAACTAGGAAGATCGGTAGTGGAAGAAAGGGATAAAGAAGGGGGGGGTAATCAGAAGGGGGAATGAAGCATGAGAGACTATGGACTCTGAGAAACAAACTGAGGGCTTCAGAGGGGGGTGGGGGAATGGGATAGACTGGTGATGGGTAGTAAGGAGGGCACGTATTGCATGGTGCACTGGGTGTTATATGCGACTAATGAATCATCGAACTTTACATTGGAAACCGGGGATATAATGTATGGTGACTAACATAATATAATAAAAAAAATTAAAAAAATAATAAAATAAATAAATAAAAAATCTTAAAAAAAAAAAAAGAAATTTTGCAGACAGGGGGTGGCATGATATATTTAAGATGCTAAAACAAAAAAGACCTACAAGCAAGAATAGTCTACCTGGTAAGGTTATAGTTCAGAACTGAAGGAGAGATAGAGTTTCCCAGACTAACAAAAGTTAAAGGAGTTCATCACTATTAAACCAGCCTTATGAGAAATGTTAAAGGGACTTCATTAAGTGAAAAAGAAAAGGCCATAGCTAGAAGTAGAAAATTATGAACAGAAAAAATTTCACTGGTTAAAGCAAACATATAGTAAAGGTATTGGATCAATTACTTATAAAGCTAGTATGAAAGTTAAAAGACAAAAGTAGTAAAATCAATTATATCTACAAAAACTAGCAAGGGATACACAAAATAAAAACATGTAAAATATGATATCACATACATAAAAAGTGGAGGAGAGCATTAAAATGTTGTAAGAATGTATTCAAATTTAAGCAACCATTAAATCAATATAGACTTCTATATAGATAGGAGGTTATGTATGAACCTCATGGTAACTACAAACCAAAAATCTATAATAGATGTATAAAAAATAAGGAGAAAGGAATCCAAGCATAACATTAAAGGAAATCATTGAATCACAAAGGAAAAGATCAAGAAAAGAAGAAGAGAAGATTTAGAAACCAATCAGAAAATAATTAGCAAAATGGCAATAAGTACATACAATAAATACTTTAAATGTAAATGGACTAAATGCTCCAATCAAAAGACATAGGGTGATTGAATGGGTAAAAAAACAAGATCCATCTATATGCTGCTCACAAGAGATTCACTTCAGACTTAAAGACACAAACAGACTGAAAGTGAAGAGATGGTAAAAGATATTCCACACAAATCGAAGAGAAAATTATATCAGACATATAGACTTTAAAACAAAGACTGTAATAAGAGACAAAGAAGGGCATTACATACTGATAAAGGGATCAATCCAACAAGAGGATGTAACAATTGCAAATATCTATGCACCCAACATAGGTGCACCTAAATATATAAAGCAAATATTAACAGACATAAAGAGAGAAATTGACAGTAATACAATAATAGTAGGAAACTTTAACACTTCACTTACATCAATGGATAAATCATCCAGACAGAAAATCAATAAAGAAACAGTGGCTTTGAATGATACATTAGACCAGATGGACTTAACAGATACACACAAAACATTCCATCCAAAAACAGCAGAACGCACATTCTTTTCAAGTGCACATGGAATACTCCCAGGACAGATCACATGTTAGGCCACAAAATAAGTCTCAATAAATTTAAGAAGACTGAAATCATATCAAGCATTTTTTCTGACCATAATGGTATGAAACTAGAAATCAGTTATATATATATATATACATATACACACACACACACACATATATGTGCGTGTGTGTGAGAGAGAGAGTACATGGTTGAAATATGTATATGTATCATATATGGTTGAAAAAACCATCATATATATGTAATATATATATGTGTGTGTATATATATATATGTATATAGAGTTGAAAAAACACAAGTACATGGTAGCTAAGCAACATCTTACTAAATAACCAAAGAGTCAAATGAAGAAATCAAAGAGAAAATTTTTAAAAATACCTTGAAACATATGAAAATGAAAACACATGACTCAAAATCTTTGGGACACAGAAAAAACTGTTCTGAGAGGCAAATTTATAGAAACAGGCCTACCTCAAAAAAACAAGAAAAATCTCAAACAGTCTAACCTCACACCTAAAAAAAAAACTAGAAAAAGAAGAACAAAGAAAGCTCAAAGTTAGTAGAATGAAAGAAATAATAAAAATCAGAGCAGAAATAAATGAAAGGCTATAAAGACAGTTAAAAAATCAAAGAAACAAAAAACTGGTTATTGGAAAAGATAAAATTGATAAACCTTTAGCTAGACTCATCAAGAAAAAAAACCAGAAAGGACTCAAATAAATAAATTCAGATATAAAAGAGAAGTTACAACCAACACCACAGAAATCCAAAGGATTATAAAAATCTACTATGAAAAATGATATGCCAGCAAGTTGAATAACCTAGAATAAATGGATAGATTCCTAGAAACATACAACATTCCAAAACTGAATCAGGAAGAAATAGAAAATCCAAACAGACCAATTATTAGGAATAAAATTGCATCAGTAATCAAAAATCTCCCAATAAACAGAAGTCCAGGACCAGATGGCTTCCCAGGTGAATAATACCAAACATTTAATGAAGAGTTAATACCTGTATTTCTCAAACTATTCCCAAAAAATAGAAGATGAAGAAATGCTTCCAAATTCATTCTACAAAGCCAGTATTACCCTGATATCAAAATCAGACAAAAATGCTACAGAAGAAATTACAGACCAATAGCCCTAAAAAACATAGATGCAAAAATCCTCAACAAAATATTAGCAAACTAAATTAAAAATATATTAAAAGGATTAATCACCCTAATCAAGTGGGATTTATTCCAGGAACGTAAGAATGGTTCAATATCCACAAATCAATCAATATGCTACATCATATCAACAAAATGAAGGATAAAAATTATAGGATCATCTCAATAGATGCAGAAAAAGTATTTGACAAAATTCAACACCTGTCAGGATAATAACTCTCGATGGGTATAGAGGGAACATGCCTCAACATAATAAAGGCTATATATGACAAACCCACAGTAACGTCATACTCAATGACGAAAAGCTAAAAGCTTTTCCTCTAAAGTTAGGAACAAGACAAGGATATCTACTCTTACCACTTCTATTCAACATAGTACTTTAAGTTCCACCCACAGAAATTAGACAAGAAATAGAAATAAAAGTATCCAAATTCATAAGAAAGAAGCAAAACTGTCACTATTTGCAGATGACATGATACTATATATAGACAACCCTAAAGACTCCACCAAAAAACTGAGCTAATAAATGAATTCAGTAAAGTTGCAAGATACAATATTAATATACAGAAATCTGTTATGTTTCTACACACTAAAAATGAACTAGCAGAAGGAGAAATTAAGAAAACAATTGCACCAAAAAGCATAAAACATGTAGGAATAAACTTAACCAAGAAAGTGAAAAACTTGTACTGTGAAAGCTATAAAACACTGATGAAAGAATTTGAAGATGACACAAATAAATGGAAAGATATACCGTGCTCATGGATTGGAAGAATTACTATCATTAAAATGTCCACACGACCCAAAGCAATCTACAGATTCAGTGAAATCCCTATCAAAATACCAATAGTATTTTTCACAGAACTAGAAGAAATGATCCTAAAATTTATATGGAACCACAAAAGAACCCAAATAGCCAAACAGTGCTGAAGAAGAAGAACGAAGCTAGAGGTACTGAAATCCCAGATTCCAAATCATACTACAAAGCTATACTGACCAAAATAGTATGTATAGGAATCACACAAAAATAAGTGCATAAATCAATGGAACAGAGAGACCAGAAATAAATCCACATTTTTATGGCCAATTTATCTATAGCAAAGGAGACAAGAATGTACAATGAGGAGAAAACTGTTTCTTCAATACATGGTGTGTGGAAAAACTGGACAGCTAAGTGCAAAAGAATGAAACTGGACCACTTACTAATACCATATACAAAAACAAAGTCAAAATGGATTAAAGAGGGGCACATGGGTGGCTCGGTTTTTTATGTGACTGGCTCTTGATTTCGGCTCACGTCATGACGTCACGGTCCTGGGATTGAGATCTGTGTCAGGCTCCTTGCTCAGTGGGGAGTCTGCCTGAGGATTCTCTCTCCCTGTTTCTTTGCCCCTCCCCCCACTCATGCGTGCACGCGGCGCGCACACACACACACACTCTCTCTCAAATAAATCAATAAATCCTTTTAAAAATGGATTAAAGACCTAAACGTGAGACCTGAAACCATAAAACTCCTAAAAGAAAACATAGGTATCCTGAAACCAATATTATGTGTTAACTATAATTTAAATAAAAGTTTGAAAAAAGAAACATAGATAAACTCTTGGACTTTGGGCTTAGAAATATATTTCTGGATCAGTCTCCTCAGGCAAGGGAAACAAAAACAAAAAATAAATAATTGGGAGACTACCTCAAACTAAAAAGCTTTTGCAGAGTGAAAAAAGCCATCAACAAGATAAAAGGCAGGCTACTGAATGGGAGAAGATATTTACAAATTATACATCTGATAAGAGTTAATATCCAAAGTATATGAAAAACTCTTACAACTCAATAGCAAATGAACAATTGATTAAAAAATGGGCAGAGGACCTGAATACATATTTTTCCACACAAGATGTATAGATGGCCAACAGATACATGAGAAGATGGTCAACATCACTAATCAGAGAAATGCAAATCAAAACCACAATTAGATATCCACCTCACACCAGTCAGAATGGCCAATATCAAAAAGATAAGAAATAACAAGTGTTGGCGAAGATGTGGAGAAAAAGGAACACTTGTGCACTGTTGGTGGGAATGTAGGCTTGTGCAGATGCTCTGGAGAATGGTATGGAGGTTTCTCAAAAAATTTAAGCTACAAATACTATATGACCCAGTAATTCCAGTTCTGTGTATTTACCTGAAGAAAACAAAAACACTAGTTTGAAAAGATACATGCACCCCTATATTTATTGCAGCATTATTTACAATAGCTAAGATATGGAAGCAACCTAAGTGTGGATCAATACATGAATGGATAAAGAAGATGTGATGTATATACACAATAGCATATTACTCAGCCATAAAAAGAATGAAAGCTTGCCATTTACAGCAACATGGATGGGTCTAGATGGTTATGTTAAATGAAATAAGATAAAGACAAATATCATGTGATTTCATTTATATGTGGAACCTACAAAAACAAAACAAACACATGAACAAACAAAAACCAAGCACACACATAAATACAGAGAACAAACTGGTGATTGCCAGAGGGGAAGAGGGTGGGGGATGGGCAAAATGGGTGAAGGGGATTAAGAGGTACAAACTTCCAGTTAAGTAAGTCACAGGGATGAAAAGTACACCATAGGGACTATATCAGTAAGATTGTAATAACTTTGTATGGTGATAGATGGTAACTATACATTTTGTGGTGAGCACGCATAATGTATATAATGTTGAACTGTTATGCTATACAACTGAAACTACTATTGTATGTCAACTATACTTCAATTAAAAATTTAAAAAATTCTATAAAGAACAACAAAAAGTCTCTTTTTTATTTCTATTTTGCCAATGTTATCACCCTTATTTTTGCATTTTCCAGGGCTGTTTTTGTCCTTCATTTTATTTCTATCCTTTATCTTTTTACTTTAGGTGTGTCTCTTATGAACACTGAATAGTTTGATTATATTTTGAGACCCAATATGAAAATAGTTGTTGTTTAATGGTGTTTAGCTCAGATTTATTGTAATAACTGGTAACATTAGGTCTAGCTTCTGTCATTTTATTTTGTATTTTTTATGTTTCTTTTATATAGCTTTACAATATTGCTCAGATTTTGTTGAAATTATCTTTATATTTAATTTTTATATTTGTGTCACATTTCTAAACCATATTAATAACAATTAAATAATTCCATTTGCTCAAATATTAATTGATCATTAACTATGTATCACATAGGTAGGGTGACTCCTGCACTAAATAAAACAGACATGGTCCTTGCTTTTAGGGCATTTTTATTCTTAGAAGGTGAAAAGCAGCCATAGACAAATATTCAGGAAGAAGTTCAGTCAGTAGTAATTGCTACATAGGGAAGCAAAGAAGGCAGGCAGTAAACCCAATTGATGAGAAAGAGTAACATAAAGATCAAAAATGATCCTCCTGATATTGGGGAGAGGAAAGAAAGCCCTAGTGCAAACACTCTGAGGTGGGAAAGAGTTGCTGAGCTTTAAAAATGGAAGGAAACTGGAGTATATTAGGTGAGAAAGGGATAAAAAGTGACAATTACCAGATAGATAGGATTTTGTAAGCCACAATAAGGGGTGTGGATTTTATTTTAAGTGTAATGCAAAGCCACTGGAGAGTTTTAAACTGTGGATTTTGTTTCTGTTTCTGTTTTTGTTGTGGGGCAGGAGTAACATAATCTGATTTTCTATAGTAAAAGGTTCCTCTGCTGCTGTATAGGAATCTATTCTAGAAGAAACAAGAGCATCCCCTCGTCAGGTCATGGAGATGGAGAGAGGTCACCAGATTTGGGGCATGTTATGGTTACTGAGATCACAGGATTTGCTGAGGACTGCATTAGGGGTGGAGGGGTGTAAGGGCAAGAGCAGAATTAAATAGAATTTTTAGATTTTTATTTTCAGCAATTGGGTAGACAGTGATGGTGTTTACTTAAATGCAAATGCCTCGGGGAGGGGCAGTTTGATAGATGGCAGAAGAATTATGAGTCCTGTTTTAACTAATTTATTTTATCTTATTTTTTTTAAAGATTTTATTTATTTATTCGACAGAGATAGAGACAGCCAGCGAGAGAGGGAACACAAGCAGGGGGAGTGGGAGAGGAAGAAGCAGGCTCATAGCAGAGGAGCCTGATGTGGGGCTTGATCCCATAATGCCGGGATCACGCCTTGAGTGGAAGGCAGACGCTCAAACGCTGTGCCACCCAGGCGCCCCTGTTTTGACTAATTTAAAATGCTCATTAGTTGTCTACGGGTGATGTCTAGTAGTCATTTGGGTTTACAAGTTTAGGGTCCTGCCGAAAATTCAAAGCAGCAGTTTAGATACGGTGTATTGTGTATAATTGAAGAGAGAGGTTGCCAAGGAAACCCTGGGGCACTCCAATAGCAGGAAGTTATGCAATTCTACTTACAGGATATAATACAAACTCCAAATTTCTGGCCTATTGGTCAATGTTTTCTACCTTTCTAGGACTGAGACAGTTTTTTAATTCTTAATTTATATATCTTTGTTTATTTCAAAGGAAATTAGAAAGGAGCATTAAATACTTAGGTTCAAATAATTAAAAGTCAAGTGTAGAACTGTTAATTATTCAGACTTTTAGGAAGTCATCTGAATGATTGCTATCCATACAATAAATATAACAAATGGAAAGTTTCTTGAAGAAATGAGTTTTTTGTCTATTACCACAAAAGTGCCTCACATGGGCTTTGCTTCTAAGAAGAGGTTCAGGGTAACTCTGTTGAACATGTGAATGAAGTGTTCAGTGCATAAACCTTCAGTCTTCGTTGTGTCAAGTTCTTCTAGTTAAATTCTTCAACAGAACATGCAAAGACAAGAAGGTCTTTAGAGCATACTCGTTTTCACCAACTACTAGTTGAGTGACCATGAGCTAGTTATCTAATTTCTCTTCTTTAGCGAGACAGTAATAAAGGTTTAATACTACAACTAATATTAGTAATTTAACACACTAGTAATAAAAATAATAGGGGCAGTAATAGCCATCTTTCTGCTTGTATGTAAATCTTGAAAGCAGCAGTGTCTGTAAAGCATTTAGCAGAGTGCCTGGCGTAAAAGAGGAGTTAATAGGTAGTGATTCCCAGAGCTCTGCCCTGAGCCCCATCTCTTCTGGCAGAAAACCTGAGGCCCCAGGTGACTAGAGCAGAGTAAGTTGAGGAAAGGGCAGGTGATATGGTCAAAGAGGGAACAGGGCTCAGATAACCTGGTGCCCTGTAAGCCAGAGTAAGGAATGTGGATTTTACTCTTAGAGAAGTCATTAGTTTTGAGCAGAGAAGTGAAATAATTTGGTTTATGGTCAGAAAGTTTATTTTATTTAAATTCAATTAACCAACATATAGTACATCATTAGTTTCAGATGTAGTTTTCAGTTCAATAATTCATCAGCTGCATAAACACCCAGTGCTCATTACATCATGTGCCCTCCTTAATGCCCATCACCCAGTTACCCCATCCCCTGCCCACCTCCCCTCCAGCAACCCTCAGTTTCTTTCCCATAGTTAAGAGTCTCTCATGGTTTGTCTCCCTCTCTGATTTCTTCCCATTCAGTTTTTCCCTCCCTTCCCCTATGATCCTTTGTGCTGTTTTCATATTTCACATATGAGTGAAACCATATAATTGTCTTTCTCTGATTGACTTATTTCGCTCAGTTCACTCAGCATAATACCCTTTAGTTCTACCCACATCGATGTAAATGGTAAGATTTCATCCTTTTTGATGGCTGAGTAATATTCCATGTGAGATAGAGATATACAGATATACATATATATATATACACAGATTATATATATATATATATATATATATATATATATATATATCAATGGACATCTGGGCTCTTTCCATAGTTTGACTATTATGGACATTGCTGCTATAAACATTGGGATGCAGGTGCCCCTTTGGATCACTACATTTGTAACTTTGGGGTAAATACCTAGTAGTGCAATTGCTGGGTCGTAGGGGAGCTCTATTTTTAACTTCTTATAGAACCTCCATACTGTTTTCCAGAGTGGCTCCACCAGCTTGCATTCCCACCAAAAGTGCATCCTTGCTAACAGTTCCTGAGTTGATAATTTTAGCCATTCTGACTGGTGTGAGGTGGTATCTCCTTGTGGTTTGTTCACACTTACAGCCATAGCTTATAGAACAGTGCCCAACACAGGTAGGTATTTAATAGACATATCTAAATATCTGTAGGAAAATGAAATGCTAATTGATGTCAACATCACTTCTTCTTATGTTCTTGGCCATTTTTCATGGAAATTCCAATGTTGAAAGATTAAATGTGGTGTTAATAAGGTATTTTCATTACCACCCCTTGAGAGTGTATCTACTCCCTCTCTACTACTGCACCAATCACAAAATACACTACTTAGAGTTTAAAATTTCTACAAATGTAATATTTCCCAACAGAAACAGCCATCTTTTAGATAATTATCATTATTTTTTTTTAAGATTTTATTTATTTATTCGACAGAGAGAAAGAGAGCCAGTGAGAGAGGGAACACAAGCAGGGAGAGTGAGAGAGGAAGAAGCAGGCTCACAGCGGAAGAGCCTGATGTGGGGCTCGATCCCATAACGCCGGGATCACGCCCTGAGCCGAAGGCAGACGCTTAACCGCTGTGCCACCCAGGCGCCCCGATAATTATCATCATTTTAGCATCACCTAAATTATTCTTTAACAAAACTTTTCCTCATTAAATTTTCCTCAGTCAAAGATCCGAACATTTCTTAGTGAACACCATCCTTGGGAAGAAAATAAGGGAAAAGAGAACATCCACAAATCCATTTGGGTGTCACTGAAGCTCACATGGGAAGTAATTATCCCATTATTTACCATATTCTTAAAACTCTATCTGGAAAACTACATGCAATTTTTGGCTATGTGTGTGGAGGGATGTACACACACACACACACACACACACACTCTTACACATACAGAGATTGCTAATTTGGAAAGAATCCAAAGGGTAGTAATAGTGACAAAAAGCTTGGAAAACATACCATTAAAAAGACTCTAAGAGAATGGAGCATGAACTGCCAAGATATCAGATAACTGATGGAGGCGGAGAAGATTTTAAAATACCATGAGGCAAGGAAATCTTCTAAAAGGAAATGGAGTTATTTTTTCTCAGTCTAGACACTTATATTAATAGTTTTAAAAGAACAATTAAATTATGAACCATGCAAAACACATTATGCCCAATATGTTCAACCAGAAAATGTAGCACAAATGGGAAAAATGGTAAGATAACACTGGAGGACTCGGGATGTTGCCATGGTCCTTCTAAATATCTCAGGCAATGGCTTCTGAATCCAATAGAAATCTTTCAAATCTAAATGTTGAGCAGGTGCTGCTGCATGCGAATTGGCACAAATGCACAGAATGCCAATCCATTTATTTAAAAAATTATCATTACCCTTCTATGCCCAAATACATGAGAAAGAAGAACAAACATAAGTAGACTCCATTTTTACCCACTGAAGAGCTCTTGTTTGGGGAAGGAGAGAGAATGTATACACAAATACCAAATAAAAGTTACAATAGTTGGGGGAGGGGAGGACTTGCTGAATATGGAAGAAGCCAATCTCAAGGTTTTGAATTTGAATCCTAGTTACAGTATTGCTTAAAGCAGTCACCCCAAGGGTCTGACCAGGACAAGTGAGCAGCCAGTTGGAATCACCTCTTAAAATCTTGCCCCAGTAGATATGATCAATGGGAGATTCCACTTGGCCTATGGGTGTGTAACATTTGAATGACGAGTAAACATGTAGCCAACCACTTGCTGTAAAATATTAGGATGACTGTATGCCTTTTCCTCTTAGCCTTTATCTTGGTGGTTTAGTGTTGAGAAGCTGGTGGTTTAGGAGTGCCTGGGTGGCTTAGTCAGTTAAGCATCTGCCTTTGGCTCAGGTCATGATCCCAGGGACTTGAACTCTGCATCGGAGTCTGCTTCTCCCTCTGCCTCTGCCCCTCGCCCCCTCTCATGCTTTCTCTCTCTCGTTCACTCACTCTCTCTCACAAATAAATAAAATCTTAAAAAAAAAAAAAGAAGCTGGTGGTTTAGTGTGGACAAAGCTGATACCCAGATTTAGCAACCAAGCCTTCAGCTTTCTTTTCCAACTCTTGTTCTCCCTCCATCATCGTCTTTTATGATTTCCCCCCAAACTTTACTCTAACTGCCTGGGGATATTCACTGTTCTCCAAGCATGCCCTCATCCTCTCCTCATTCTATGCCAGTGTTATTGGCATCTCTACCCACACATGCTCCTGTCCTCCCCAATTTCTTTATGTCCTAGTCATCTATAAAAGCCCTGCTGAGACCCTATCTCTTCCGTGAGTCACCTAATCTCACCTTCCCTTATTCTTCCCTAGTCTTATCTTTATACCTTAAACCTGGACTGTAATGTTTATTTTTGTTTCCTGCCTATTGGCTTGTAAATTCCTAGAACTCAATTACCGTACTTTATTCCCTGTTATATTTTTCACACTGCCTAACAAAGTGCCTAGAACGAAGTAGTTATCCAATAAATGTCATCAGATTACATTAGTAATGAGAGGAGACTGTCATTAATTAGGAAGTGGCAACAAGTGAAAAAATATGCCCAGTTAGAAGAGCCTCCTAAGACCACGGTATAATTTTCTAATGTTTATGCTGTTTGGGGAGTACAGCAAGTAATGCATATGTATTTTATAAACTGGAAAAGGAAAATTTGAGAAAAGGAAAACATACCCCTATAACTCCACTATTTAGAGACAACTACTGCTAACATTTTAATTTGTAAATTTCCTCGTAGTTTTTTAAAAGGATTTTATGTAGTTGTTATTATACTCTGTCCATGTATCTGTTTTCCTGTAAAGGCTACTAAAAGCTTTTCATGAGTACTTTTAATTATAGTATCTAATCCTATTGTTAAAACATATTTTACTTAATCATTTTCTATTTGTTGGACATTTAAGATGGTTCTCAATTTTTTTTCCAACTAAAATAATTCAGCATTGAATACCTCTGAGCAAAAGGACTTGCCTACCCATCTTTTTAGAAAATAGTGTTTAAGGGGCATTTAAACTAGTTTTGCTATAAATACTCTAGTTTGGTCTTTTAATGAATACCAGTATTTTTTGTTTTCCTCAGCCCTGCTGAGATAATTTCCTGTCTGTCAAATCTCTGCTGCCCTGTTGACATCACTTATATTCTCGGCATTTTATACTGTCCAGGTCATTACTCAATCCCTCTCTCTGGCTGCCTGGATACATTCTGACAGATGCTTTCTAATGTAGCTGGACATACTCCATGTTCTCTAGTCACTACCTCTTAATTGATGGGATTTGGGGAAGACTTTCAAATGGTTCACAGTCTTAGTTACTGTATAGATTAAAAAATAGTTTTACTTAATTAAAAACCTTATCTTTTCAAAGTTTTGAACATTAAAGCAATTTCACATGCATAATCTTATGCATTCTTATAAAAAATAATAAGCAAATAGTATTAGCACTTTACAGATGAGGAATCTGAGATCCTGAGAAGCCAAGAAAAAACTATCGTTTTCTTATTATGGTTGTAACAAGTTACCAGCTGCTTAACACAAATTTATTATATTATAATTCTGGAGGTCTCAGTGGGCTAAAATCAAGATGTAGTAAGGCTATATTCCTTTCTGAAGGCTCAGAGAAGAACCTCTTTCTTTGTCTTTTCCAGCTTCTAGATGCTGCTCACATTCCTTGGCTTTTGGCCTCTTCCTTAACCTTCAAAGCCAGAAATAGTAGGCTGAGTCTTTCTCATATCACATCACTCTGACACTGACTCTCCTGATTTCTCTTTCTCACTTAGAACGACACTTGTGATTACTTTGGGCTTGCTAAGATAATACAAGATGAATTCCTCTTAAGATCCTTAACCTAATCATATCTGCAAGGGTATTTTTTTTTCAATTTTATTTTTTATTTTTTTTGCTGTAACATATTTACACATTTGGGGATTTGATTGTAGACATCTTTGAGGGGCAATTATTCTGGCTAACACAACTACTCACAATAGAAGTAAAGCTATAGAAGTAATGTGATGTTATTACATCACATTAAGCAAAGTGATTTGAAACCCCTATAATTTAATGACCATAAAAGCTACAATGCATATACCTGCTTAGAAAAGTCATTCTTATGTAAATGTGTATTTGTGACACAAGTGTAGGTTTCACTTGCCATATATTAATTTATTTGCCCAAGTTGAAATTTATATTTATTCAATTTGGATAACTGCTTCTCCTATTGTATGGTAAATCTGAAACTGCTGTGTCTCTAAATGTACCAATAAAGGATTTTTAAAAATTACATCCTAATTGTAAAAACATGCTTACTGTTCACACATTGGTGTGGATTAATTAGTGTAATTAGTCTTGTGTATATAACCATTGCCCAAAATGTCCCCGACAGCTAAAAAGCAACCAGCCACATAACGTCTTGTGGACAGCTTTGCATGTAAGGGCCAGGCAACTGGTGATTTACTTTTTTGCATGGTTGTCAGAAAAACAACCAAAACTCTGGCACTTCAGATTTTGCATTCTGAAAATGAAGACAGATTGTAATACATTTCTACATTAACTTAGCTTTCACCCGTGAATTTGCTTTAGTGGGTGTTTGGGTAAATATGGAGTTACTTCTTATCCAGAGTGAACACCACTATGGCTAAATGTGAAATGAAAATCATTTCAAAGCTTGTTGTGTATCAATGTCTCTTACTCTGGGTATTTTTAAAGTATCTGTTCTTTTTTTATGTGAATTCTTGGAAATGTAGAACAGGGGGTCACTCTTGTTGAGGGTCCCATGAAGTAGGAGATTACAGTTGCTATATAATTTTACTTTAAAAGCTCACACCACCCATCTCAGACTTTATGGGAAAGCCAAAAGAAAGTAAGCATGATAGATAAAGCCTTCAATAAAATGATATTAATGATAATTATAAATAATAATTCTTCATATTAAATCTTTTTATTTAAATGTTTTAATATACCAAACTTTAACAAAAAACCTTTCCCTATAAGGACCCTTATATTTTCCTTTAAAAAATAATATCTATTAAAACTAACTTAAGACTCACATAATCATTGTTGTATTTATGATTTATGTCAAATCCTTATTAAAAGGCACAATCAGGGGTGCCTGGGTGGCACAGCAGTTAAGCATCTGCCTTCGGCTCAGGGCGTGATCCCGGTGTTATGGGATCGAGCCCCACATCAGGCTCCTCCGCTATGAGCCTGCTTCTTCCTCTCCCACTCCCCCTGCTTGTGTTCCCTCTCTCGCTGGCTGTCTCTATCTCTGTCAAATAAATAAATAAAATCTTTTTTTAAAAAAAGGCACAATCAGTCATAAATTATAGAACAGTTACAGAGTTTCTCCCTTAAAAAGTTTTGGAGATAGGGGCGCCTGGGTGGCACAGCGGTTGAGCGTCTGCCTTCGGCTCAGGGCGTGATCCCGGCGTTACGGGATCGAGCCCCAACGTCAGGCTCCTCTGCTGTGAGCCTGCTTCTTCCTCTCCCACTCCCCCTGCTTGTGTTCCCTCTCTCACTGGCTGTCTCTATCTCTGTCAAATAAATACATAAAAAAAAAACCTTTAAAAAAAAAAAAAAAGTTTTGGAGATAATTTCTCTTTAGGAAATTCTTTCAATGAACATAGAGAACTTTGGTTGTTCTAAAAAAACTGTTTACAATTGAATAACTAAAACTAAAAATATTTATTTTTTTACTTAATGGAATATCAGAGGAGAATTATTATTGAATATATACATACCTGGTTTAAAGAATATATAGTAATAAAAGGGTATACATGCTACCAAATATGATATTTTGATATCTGGAACAGGTGGACCTTTCAAAAAAAAGGTTCCTAATTATTCCTATACTGTTGAAATTATTTTAATTTTGCATCTCAGCAGATATATTTGTATGCTGGAAACAGGTGTTCATCAAAAGACGGTGATAAAGAGACTTTGCAGTCGGGGCTTGGAGCCTAGCCCGCATGGTGTGATGACAGATAAATTAGAAAAATCCTGCTAAACATCTCTACACTTCAGAAGGAGATTACACCTTTTTAAAAAGGCAAAACATGTGGTTCAATTACTTATTGTCTTGGCATGTGGTTATGATGAAAGACGGAGTCTTAAACATCAATAGAGCTAAACTAACATCCCAGATGGGCTTCGGGAGAGGGGACTCCTGCAGCAACCCACCTGCACAAAAAGCAACTGGGAGGAAAATTAAAGAAATGCTTTCCTTCCCCTCCCCTACTTAATTTGTTTCTTTAATATTAAATAGCCATTTAATGACTAACATAAGCTATGCAGAAAAAATAAGAGCAAAGAACTTTTATTTCAATGTATTTTCTGGGTGATCCAGCAGGAAATGAGGCATGCTTTCTGGCTCTCTGCAGAATGCTGTTCAGGTCTCACATGAGTCCTGAGGGTTATAACAGATAATCACTAAGCCTAGGGAAGAAAGGCAAGTAGATCTGCACAATGCATAGGGCATACAGGCAACATCCTGTGTGACCATAGGTAAATGACAGAACCTCTCTGGGCCTCATTTTCAACATTTGCAAACTGTAGAATTATGATTCCTTTTGGTCTCATGCTGCAACAATCTGGATATAATCCTCACTTCAGTCATAATACAGGCAAAGTAAATGCTACTAGGGGACATAGAACACAGAGAGAAACTCAGTGGGAACCAGCATTTCTCCACAAACCATTTCTACATTCAGACATGACTACAGGATCCCAGCAGTTCTTCAGATGTATGATCTAGGACATAAGGCTGTCGAGAATTAGTAGTAGGGTACAGGGGCTGAGGGAAGGGAAATAGGAAGGATCAAGAGGGAAATTATAATTTATTTATCACATAAGATACTAATTCCACATTGAATCCAACCCACAACTCTGCAAACAAAATAGGTTTTACTTATCCATTGCATAAGAAGCTAAAATAATGACTGCCAACATCTATTGAGCCAGAATCATGCTAAGTACTTCTCTATACATTAGTTCATTTAAAATTTATAGGAAGCCTTTTAAGTAGGTTGAGAAATAATGCCATTTCTTCACTATTGTCGTCCCCCCAAATACCAAAATAATTGCTGTCTTTTGAGCAAGCCTTGATCATGTGCTCTGAACCATGTCAAGGGCTTTCCCAAGCTTTATTTAATTTAACCCCTCTGACAACCCTATGAACCAGATGGTATTGTTGTCTCTACTTAACAGATGAGGAAACTGAGGCTTGGAGAGACGGAAAATTTACCTAGGGCCAGTTAGGGCTGAGAAGACAGTGTAAGATCTTATAATAACTGTCATTAAAGGCTCAAAAAGGTTAACTAATGTAAGGTCACAACATTAAATAGTAATCAACAAAGGTGGGTTTAAACCCCAGTTTGTCTCCCAAGCTCTCCTTTTTCAACTTTTCTGACCAGCTGCAGGACTGAATAGCATCATTTTTGATAAATGTGTTTGGTGCTTGCTACATTCAATGCACTGTGCCAGGCCTGATCAGAGATATAAAGAAGTAGGCATCATTCTCCCCAATCCCATGAGGTTTACTAGCACCTAGGGGAAATCCAGACATACACTTACGAAACACTGCAGAAAAACAGTAAGAGTGTAGGGTTGAGAGCCAAAAGAATCAGTAGATGCAACAGGGCTGAAGAGCATAACTCATTTTGGGGTGGGACTGTGCAGACAAAACAGGAGGGGATGTGAGGATGGGCAGGATTTCTGAAGAATGGGATAGAAGAAGAGCAAGATGCCCATTTGGCCAGAATGGTCCTGGAAGCTCCCTGGAGGCTAAGTCTGAGAACAGTGAATGAAAGTAGTAATGTCATTTTCTAACATGGAAGAATTGGAGATACAGTTGGAAAGGTATGTTGGGACCCGACTGTAGACCGAATGCAAAAGCTGACTCACAAACATTGGAGACTTCTAAGCACAGGGTGATATGATTTACCTTAGATGGTGAAGCCTACACCACAGTCATCCTACCTCAGGGAAAGGCATCTTGGGACAGAAAGGAATGGTTTCTCCTTAGCATAAAGACTGATAATAGGGGAAGCCCTGACGCAGTTTTTTAAAGGTTTTTATTGTCATTCTATATATAATGAAAGTGCATCACAGAAAAAAAATTTGGAAAATGCAGCAAAGAGAGAAAAGAACACCCATAATCCTACCATTTAGAGACCATCATTATTAATACTTTGATGGATTTTCATTTAATCATTCCAGAAATAGTTATTGAGCACCTACTACATACTGGACACCAGTCTAGATGCTGAGTCTACAGCCGTGAAGAACACAACCCAACTTCCCTGCCCTTAGTTACGCTTCCACATAGAATTTCCTTCCATGATTGAGTTAAATGGATGTGCGCTCTTTGTGGGTGATTCAGTCAACCATTATACATGAGACAGAGTTCACCACACATAACATAATAAGCATTTTGTTATGCTTGTTATTAAATTTATTAAAATTATTTGGAGATGTTTAAAAATTAAAGTTAATATTCAAGTTAGTAAAATTATTTGGAAACTTTTTAGTGGCTGTGTTATTCACTGTCTATAGATGCTCAAAATCTTATTTTGTTATTCTTATTAGAATGAGAACATGAAGCATGTGAAGCTGATGAAAGTTACAGACAGGCACACCAACTTCGGCAGATAATTTTAGGTGTGCACAGGTCCTTTCAGTTACGAACCCTAATTTGATCACTTCCTAATTGTTAGACATTTGAGTAATTAATTTTTCACTATTAACACTTAATCAATATTCTTGCACATAAAGCTTTGTCTACATTTCCAATGATATCATAAGGATGGATTCCTAGAAGCGAAAGTTTGGGTAGAAAAATATGAACTGGTTTTAGGGCTTCAAGGCATCTTCTGCTGTTAGTGTGGAATGTCTTCTATTGTTATGTTTCTGTTAGTTTTATTTAAATGTAAATAAAATGTATATGTATGTTTTCGTTTAATAAAAAATTTCTGCGCTTTTAGTTGCACATAATGGTTCATGATTATTTTATGTTACCCATGGATTTTTTATTAATATAAACCGACCTCCTTTGTTCCACCAAATGCTTCTTGCCTTGAATTTTATATTTTCTAATATTAATATTATCACCCCTGGTTTTATTTTTACCTACCGTCATATCTGTTGATGTGTGGTGTTTTTGTTTGTTTTGTCCTTGAAGGTGGCTTTTGAATACAGAAATGTCTATGACTGGGTTTAGTTTTGCTTTTAAAATTTATATTCAATGGAACAAGGTGCAAACTTTAAAAACACAGTTTTCCCTTATTTTTAAGTTGAGCTTAAGAAATTTATAATTCCTCAGGATACAAAATCAATGCCCAGAAATCAGTTGCATTTCTATACACGAATAACGAGACTGAAGAAAGAGAAATTAGGGGAATCCATCCCATTTACAATAACACCAAAAACCATACGTTACCTTGGAATTAACTTAACCAGAGACGTAAAGGACCTATATCCTAGAAACTATAGATCACTTTTGAAAGATATTGAGGAAGACATAAAAAGATGGAAAAATATTCCATGCTCATGGATTGGAAGAATTAACATAGTTAAAATGTCCATACTACCCAGAGCAATCTACACTTTCAATGCTATCCCGATCAAAATACCGAGGACATTTTTCAAAGAACTGGAACAAATAGTCCTTAAATTTGTATGGAACCAGAAAAGGCCCCGAATCTCCAAGGAACTGTTGAAAAGGAAAAACAAAGCTGGGGGCATCACAATGCCGGATTTCGAGCTGTACTACAAAGCTGTGATCACAAAGACAGCATGGTACTGGCACAAAAACAGACACATCGACCAATGGAACAGAATAGAGAACCCAGAAATGGACCCTCGGCTCTTTGGGCAACTAATCTTTGATAAAGCAGGAAAAAACATCCGGTGGAAAAAAGACAGTCTCTTCAATAAATGGTGCTGGGAAAATTGGACAGCTACATGCAAAAGAATGAAACTTGACCACTCTCTCACACCATACACAAAAATAAACTCCAAATGGATGAAAGACCTCAATGTGAGACAGGAATCCATCAAAATTCTAGAGGAGAACATAGGCAACAACTTCTATGACATCGGCCAGAGCAACCTTTTTCACGACACATCTCCAAAGGCAAGAGAAATAAAAGATAAAATGAACTTATGGGACTTTATCAGGATAAAGAGCTTCTGCACAGCCAAGGAAACAGTCAAAAAAACTAAGAGACAGCCCACGGAATGGGAGAATATATTTGCAAAGGACACCACAGATAAAGGACTGGTATCCAAGATCTACAAAGAACTTCTCAAACTCAATACACGAGAAACAAATAAACAAATCATAAAATGGGCAGAAGATATGAACAGACACTTTTCCAATGAAGACATACAAATGGCTAACAGACACATGAAAAAATGTTCAAAATCATTAGCCATCAGGGAAATTCAAATCAAAACCACACTGAGATACCACCTTACGCCAGTTAGAATGGCAAAGATAGACAAGGCAAGAAACAACAATTGTTGGAGAGGATGTGGAGAAAGGGGATCCCTCCTACATTGTTGGTGGGAATGCAAGTTGGTACAGCCACTCTGGAAAACAGTGTGGAGGTCCCTTAAAAAGTTAAAAATTGAACTACCCTATGACCCAGCCATTGCACTACTGGGTGTTTACCCCAAAGATACAGACGTAGTAAAGAGAAGGGCCATATGCACCCCAATGTTCATAGCTGCATTGTCCACAATAGCCAAATCATGGAAGGAGCCGAGATGCCCTTCAACAGATGACTGGATTAAGAAGCTGTGGTCCATATATACAATGGAATATTACTCAGCTATCAGAAAGAACGAATTCTCAACATTTGCTGCAACATGGACGGCACTGGAGGAGATAATGCTAAGTGAAATAAGTCAAGCAGAGAAAGACAATTATCATATGATTTCTCTCATCTATGGAACATAAGAACTGGGAGGATCGGTGGGGGAAGGGGGGGATGGAGGGGGGGTAATCAGAGGGGGGAATGAAACATGAGAGACTATGGACTATGGGAAACAAACTGGGGACTTCAGAGGGGAGGGGGTGGGGGAAGGGGATGGACTGGTGGTGGGTAGTAAGGAGGGCACGTATTGCATGGTGCACTGGGTGTTATAAGCAACTAATGAAGCATCAAACTTTACATCAGAATCAGGGGATGTACTGTATGGTGATTAACATAATATAATAAAATAAAATTAATTATTAAAAACAACAAAAAAAAAGAAATTTATAATTCTAAGTTTGGCAGACTTCAGCAATCATTCCTAAGGGATTTTTGGTAATGCTTAATCACATTTACAGATTATTTAACACCTTCACATATTTTTAATCACATTTACAGATTATTTAACACCTTCACATATTTAAAACCTTATTTATACATTTAATATATTTGGTTTCTTTTCAAGTAATTCAGTTGTCTGAATTAACAAACCTAACCTTCCTGAGTGCATAAATTAAAAATCCATTGTTTACATTTATAAATATTATTAAGTTATTTTGGTTGCCAATATTGTGCTTAAACTTCAGTTAGATTTCAACTTAAAGATAAAAACCTAAATCACTTATTCAATTTAACATATCAAATTAACATTTTAAAATGGAGTTATAGGGCTATAATAGGCCAAAATCAATTGATTTGGAATAGACTCTAATAGACCAAATTAATTTCAACATTCCAAGTACATAAGATACTAAATATATGCATGTAACTTCTTAACACAAAAATATTTATATATTATGGTTTTGATTCTCTTTGCCTTTTCATACTTAGTTTTAAATATCCCTGGGGTTGAAACATGTATACCTATCAAAGGATGACAATTTCCGTCATGTAACTGAGGATATTAGTTCTAAATCTTTCTAGACTGAAAGGTATAAACCTGCTTATTCTTGGTAACTGGGATTACCTACAGCCAGAGAGCTCTTAGCCAGGAGTGACAGCCATGCCATGCTTGTAGACATCCAGAATGAGTCCTCTCATTGTCTTAGTTGCCAGACTGCACCCTCTTTTATAGCCACCATTAAAAATTTCTAAACTAAATTATAAAATTAAATTGGTCTTATTATTCACATAACCCACATCCCTAAATTCAAGTTTGAAATGTTCTATTATTTTCTCTCTTATGATTTATTTTCTTTATTTATTATTTTCTCTTATCTATTTTTACATCTTGAACGATGTTTGTTATGTCCTATATTTGTTTCTCTACTAATCTAGAAAACATTTTTCCTATTTTGTTTTACTAGTGTTTACCTTTAAGTTTAACACACACACACACGCACATGCACAAGCACATTCACACACACACAGGCACACAATTTTCCCCCTAAAGAAATAGCATCTAACAGACTCCTGAATTAGATCAGAAATAGCACATATTACTTCTTCCTTGTCCTTCTCTCATCCATTTCCTAACTTTTTGCTGTTATCTGAGATTCTAGGTTCAGATCAGTAGCAGTAGTAGTTACAGTAGTAGTATAGTTTAGCTAATGATATTTCCCTATTTTCCTATTTCATTTAATTGGACTTAATAGGAACCTGCAGTGAGAAGAGGCTAGCTGCATGTGCTCCATCAACCATTTCACCAAGAAAACCATTTGAAGGGTCTTAATATGTATTGCCAAATTACTTTCCAGAAAAGTTGTACCTATATGCCTCCTCACTACATTCTGTAGAATTGACTAATAGTTTTGGAATCTTTACCTATTTGATAGATGGAAACGGTATTTATTCATTATTTTCATTTGTTTATCTCGGGGAAAAAAGGAAGTTGTTAGGAACTACAATTCCAGTGATCTTCCTCTCATGAAGTTGCAGTCACTCGTGAAGGACCACTCAGAAATTGAGCAGATTTGATTCAAGATCTTGCCTGTAAATGTTACTAATTAATTTCCTAAGTGACTATGGCTGGTAGTTGTTTTTAAAACCAAGAATCCAGGCACTCACTCTAAGTCATGGAACATTGACGCTGTGCTATATGAATTCTCATAAAGTAAATAAATTAGTTAATCAGTAAATTCATGTTAATAGAAAACTACAGTCACAATAACTAATTTGTAAAACCTGCGGTACTGGCAAATATTATGATAAGATATATTGGCCTAATGGTGTTCTGCAAATAGGTTCTGATTTGCAAAACTAACCAACACAATAGCAATCATTTCACGTGAAATATTCATATCAGAAATGTTGACTGGAGTGATTGAAAGTCATTCACTTAAAACTAATAAATAAACACACTCGTGTGTTCCCTTATAATCTTGGATAGTCGCACTCAATTTAGCAGTGTTCTTTTGCATTATTCTTGTTCATTAGCAGAAGTGACTTAGAATAAAATTTAGCTACCAATTTCCTTGACAAATAGAGGAACATATATATATACATATATATGTTTCTGCATGAATGGTAAAGGCAGGAATAGCATTTCAAACAGAAGGAACAGCATGAGCAAACATATAACTGCAATGGGGATTGAGGTGGGAGACACTAGCCAACCTTCACTGTAAGAAGCATACGTGAGACCCCTTGCCAGAACTAACTTCATCCCAATAACCACTACTACAATATCAGGTATTTACCTTTAAACCAGGTTTGGGTAAGCATCCCAAGGACAGAAAATATACCACAAATAACTGCACCCAGAAACTACTGAATTTTGGTTTAATGAAGGCTGTAAAATATGTTAGCACACGTAAGAAAGTTTCACAGGATGTCCACTCGCTTACTTTAAACCAGCTGAGTGTAGCACAATTTAGACAATATTTTATAAATACTCTCTGATAATTAATAAAGCTAATAATCAGAACTGACATTGATAGAGCTTATGGCAGGCACATGCATGATCTCATTTTATCCTCATAACAATCTATGAAGTCATTTCTTTTATCATCCCTATTTTACAGATGAGAACTTAGAGGTCATGCAGCAAGAAGATAAAGACTCAAGATGTGAACCCAAGCCATTGGATTCCAGAGTCTATGCTTTTAGCCATTACCCTGAAGATACTAGTGATGATGATACTTCAGGACATCACAAATATATTCTATCTTGAGATAAAACCGTAACATCTAAAACCTGTCTCTGTAATTAATTACTTTGTCATCAATGTGTAGCTGAACATAAAAAGTTACTTGTGCTTAAACAAGAGCTGTCTGTCAGCCTTGCTATTCTCTCTCTTCTCTCCACTTCATCCAGGATCAAGGTCATTGCACTGAATTTGTGGCACTACCATCACTTCCATTTCCTGCCCACAACCCGTGATGTCCAAAACACAGAAATATGACTTTACGGCCAAAGCATACAGAAAGAAAATTCTTCTCTACCACAAATACTTATAATAACAGCAAAAGAAAGCAGAAAATTATGGGTAAAATAAATTGCTGCTTTTTTTTTGTATAAACATTATTTTTTTTCAAGGTCTTATCAGTATAAAAGCTCCTCTTTCAAATCACTAAAGTCACTTCACCCTCTTTTTAATTTTGCCCTTTCAGTCCTTCTCCTCCTACTTCATCAAAAGTCAAAGTTAGAAAACCACCTAAATTAACCCCTTTCCCATGACATTATCATTTCTAGTTTCCAGGAGTTATTAAGCAACCCTAAACTGCCAATGATAAAAGAAGAGGAATAGAAGGCATGGTAAATGAGAGACGACAGATATGAGGGGAAATGCCACTGAAATGACAAATGCTGCACATTGGCAGACAGATGGCTGATTTCCTTATTCCATAAAGAGCTCTTCAACCCCCCAAGAATAACACTGATGGCCCAATAGAGAGACTGGCAAAGGACATGAACAGGCTGTTCACATCAAAAGAAAATGAAGTGGTTTTTAATCATTTGAAAAGATAGTCAATCTTCATCATAATTAAAGAAATGCAAATTAAAATAATAAGATACAATACTTAACTTTCAGGTTGGGGGGAAAAAACCAAACCTGGTTGTGGAGAAATAGTAGCACTTATACATCATATTTGGAGTGCAACTTAATATTTATCCAAGTTCAAAATGCATGCAACCCATGACCCTGTAATTTTATTTCTAGGATCATATACTAGAAGTGCATTTACACCACTGGCCCAGAGATATATACTCAGGGATATTAAGGTAGCATTGCTTCTAGAAGCAGATCCTTGGAAACAACCCAAATGTCCCACAATTCATACCAAGCATCATTAAAACACCTCTGGAGGGCCACACAAAGAACTGGTCAATAAGAGGAGCTGGAGAGAGGGACGAGGGATCAGGAGATAACAATGAATTTATTATTCTCACACTATATATTTAAACTCTTTTATTTTTTTAAAAAAGAACACATATCAGAAAAATAATCCACTAAACCAAAAAATTTAAAATGCTTTTGGAGTTTTGGAAGAGAAAACCAAGGAAAAACAGCCATGAAATTTTCCATTTCTTCAGCAGAAGAGAAAGTTCCAAAGATTGTAAAGACACAACCATACAGGACAATCTGGAAATAAACCCTAGGATTATGTGCTAAAATCTGTGTGTTTGCTCTGTTTTCATATTCTGGGTGATATCTTCCTTTAAAAAAAGACCCAATTTTACCCATCATAATGTTAATAGCACTTCACTGTTGCAATGTCAAAATTTAACACAGAGTGGTAATAGAAAAAGTTCAAATCATTTAACTTGCCAAAGCATTTAGCATTCTTTAGGCTGTCTTCCATACGAGCAAGAATATTTTTCTATTTTTAAACCACTAACCTTTCAAAACCCTGGTGAAAGCTGCCCACTGTAAGGCCATGACATCTAAGACACCATATTTTTATCTCCTTTACTATGCAACATAAGACTAGTGGTCTTATAAATTCCTCATGTTTGCCAAACACATTACATGGAAGATCATAGTGTTAATTTGGAAAGGGAAACAGTTTTATGGCATCTAAAGGACTGGAAAAATTACCTCTAATCCTTTTGGGAATCAAAGAGGCAATAAAGTGAAATTGAGTGCCGAAAGACTCACATTGTAAATCCATTTACTACCAAGCCTTGTTTACTCAAGGATTTATTCGTGCCAGTAACTAGTCACCAAAGCTTAAATAGCATGACTTTACCAGAATTTCATTTAAAGAAGGGTCTGATAATTTTTCACAAATAGTGTTGAGCTGATTAAAGCCTAATTACACACATTGAATTAAAGGTGTGAGTACATAATAAAATGTTCTAGCTAAAAGGAATCTGTGCCGGTGTTTGATTTCCAGCTAGTAATTTGGCCGGAATAAAATAGAAACAAGAAAGCAGAATTGTTTAAAAGGTGCAGCTTTATGACAACATGCATTTCTACAGTGGAAAAAGAAACAAATATACTGTGCACTTTTAAAATGGGACATGGTGAAATTCTAAAACTGTCTTTTCTATTACCCAATATTTATAATAATAACAACGCAAACCACACTCACAGAGGCCAACAGCCAGAAAAAACATATTTCCATTTTAACGCCTTTAGATGATCAAAGCATCAGCTTAATATAATCAGCTGAAATCCATTTACCGGCAAGCTTGCCACTGTGCCCAGGGACTGCTTTCCCTTCCAGCCCTATCTATTCTGGAACAGGTGCTATACTAGTAAATTAATTAGTCTGTGGAGAAGCACCTTGTTCTCCATCTCTGCAGGCCTCTTGTGGGTCAGGGCCTTGAGGACTTCGCCATCTGGGCAGAGTTTCCCCCAGAGAAACAATCAAAGCCCACAGATTGCAGCCTACAGAGGAAGGTTCAGATGACAATTAACCTTATTAGGCCTCATTTTTTACAGTTGATAGTGTGTCAACATGTTGGCTCCATAAATAATTTGCCACATCAAATGGATGGAAAGAAATGGTTTCTCCTTTTGTTAAAAGTTATAAAGCCCTCCAGAAAATAAATAAAATATTTAAGAGAAACGGTATCGTTTACAAATACCCAAATGTTGGGATTATGGGTAGAAAGCTAGACAGGCTCCAGATTTCAAATAAAGTTCATGAAAAAACTATCATCCATTCCTGCTGGATGTAAATTCTGAGGGAGGGGAACTTCAATTTCTCGGCCTTTCCAATTTTTCTCAGGCTTACTGCCTTCTACATGTATGGTTTTTATAACATCTGGCTAACTTAAGAAATACATGTTTCTTTTTAAAAATTTTATTTTTGTTCCTTTCCCCAACCACAGTTCTGCATATAGGATCCTGTTGTCCTGGAAATACAAAATAAAACCAATCAAGACAATTAGCATCTACAGCTTGTCACAAAATCAACAGATATTTAAGCCTACATTTTTAATCAAAGTAAGCTTAAACACTCCACAAATGACTTTGCTGCCTGGCACCAAAAATGCCCGCTTTTTTTTTTTTTAAAGTCTTTAAGTGTAATTTGAAAGAGGGTTTACTAACAGATTATCACAAGATTCTTGTGAGAACACTCCAAGAGCTCTTCTTATGTTCCGTCCTGTGATATTTGACAGGGTACTGGGCCCCACCATCTCCTTCAATTCTAGAACCTGGTTTTGAGTTAAGGTTTTAAACTTGGGAAAGATACCTTCCCTGTTGGCTTCTCCCTCTTTTGCAGAAGGCTTCCTTAGACAGCTCCAGTGGAGTCTCGTGAGTCACCACTGGGTTAATGATGTGTTTGGAAGCTCATTGACAATGCAGACAGCTTTGTCTTCTTACATATCCCCTGTGTTGATTCACGTGTAACTTGAAAATATTTGCAAACTTGAGCTGTTTGACATTAAAGCCCAGGAAACTCATTTGATTCTGCCTAAAGATAGTTCTGTGGAATTAGAAGTGATAGAAGAAGAAAAAAAAAACTTTTCATAAAATGCAGCCTTTATAGCTTTAAAAAATAGCAATAGAGTCAATGCTGCCATTCGCATTCAAAACAAATTTCCACTGAAGCTACCTTTGGAATTTGGATATAATGTGTTTAGCTTGGAATTTCCCCAGGCATGGTATAATGCATTTATTATGTAAGTGCAAAAATGAAATTGAAGACTTAATGAAAACTTTCCTTGCCCTTCTAATTTGAGCCAGGAGAAAATCTGAAAAAAATAAGAACAGAGAAATGTCCCAACTGTATACAAGCATTCTTATTTAGTAGATGCCCTTTTGTTAGTAAATACATATTTGTCATATCAATTAGTAATATTTCCTTCCATCTAATCTTACTACAATTGCTTTTTAACCATGATTTAATATCATGATTCTATTTTCGCAAGCATAGTTGTGATGGAAGGCTCAGAGTCATTCACTAACAAATATAGAGAACTTGAAGCTGTAAGGGGACCATAAAGTTAAGGTGCCTATCTTGGTATTCAAAAGTCTGGAACAGCCTCTGACAAAACAGTGCCCTCTAGTGGATATACAAACACCTGGAGTCAAAACAATTCTCTCACGTGGAGTGGGGTCAGGAGTTGGGAATCTGGGTGTAAAAAGATGTATAAAGACCTCCTACTATTATTAGACATTTGCTGTGGACCCACCATGAGAAAAGTAAGTATGGGCTCTTTTTTTAAAAAAAATGCTAAACCCAACCAGTCAACCAAGCGTTGAAGTAGTTCTTAGGTACCTATGATAGGTCCCCCCCCCCAAAATAATCTGTTAAAGCTAGCAAAAGAAAAAAACTAGACAAACTCCATTCTCCATAACCCAGAACCGTTTTGCATTACTACCATTCATAAAGAGATGAAGATTTTGATACGATAAAGACCAGGGTTTGGGCATTAGATGAATCCTTAGCAGTGTGTGTGTGTGTGGGGGGGTACTTTTCAGAGTCCACTATGCTCCCTGCAACACCCATCCATGAGGTCATCTCATGGACTTCCTGGCAGGAGCATATAAGAGTCCCATAGCAGGTAGCCGTGAGAGAATCAACCTCAAACTTGAGACTGCATGATCGTTAACTGGGCACTCAAATAAATAAAGCATGAGCAACTATGTCCCCTTCAGCATTAATCACATTCTATTTTCATCTTAAGCCCTAAAAAGCATATAATAGTAATACATGCCTTGATGCTGCACTGTGCACACATATGTTGTTGTGTATATTACTGAGTCATAGAGACCAGTGATATTACCAGGCAAATTGAAAGCAACGGCGTTGCTCTGGTGAACAATCAAAAGAGCCACAGATCTAAGAGAATCAGAAAGAAAACAAAAGGCAAATGTAAGTGGTAAAAGTTTCCTCTGTAATCCTCCGTGATAAGAGCTTTCTTTGACCCCCGGCTTCATTAATCATTCCATTTCCTATGTGACTCCACTGAACCCTATACGTATTTCCATTGCAATGCCTGTTACTATGATGCATTTTGTTTATATACTTGTTACCTTTTACTAGATAAATTCCTCAAACCTCCTGCAAGCCAGGGGCCACATCATTTACTGCTGTATCCCCAGATTCCTATTGTTCTTAGGACAATGCCTAGCACAAAATAGTCGTTCAATTAATATTTACTGGTTTCTACTCAAAATATGTGATATTTTGAAAGGACTGTATTGTGTCATTACTCAGATTTCACTGGATAAGTAGTATAAGAAGATAGTTTACATATAAGAAAACTGAAATATAAAATTATCAAATGGAAAAATTATAACCTTGCTAACAGAACAAAAGATCTTTTCAGAGTACCATTTAAAAACTTACTGAACTTGCAAAAATAAAAAATAAGAAAACCCAACATTGGCACAACTGTGGAGAACCTGTATACAAGAATATACATTACTGTGAAAGTGCAGCTCAACAGTGGAAAAAAGCAATCTAGACATGCATTGTTCAGATCCTTGGTTTAGAAGTTTTATTTGGTGAGATTATATCACAATGGAAGACTGCAAGAACATTTTTATATATTTATATTATATATACACACACACAGTGTTCTCAATACCTCCTTAGAGTAACAAACCAAAGGAAAAATAAAGAAAGATGGCCTGAAAGACAGACAAAAAGAAGAAGAGTAGGAAGTAATTTTTAAAATAAAAAAAGAGAGAGGAAGGAAGGAAGAAAGCAAGGAAGGAAAGGGAGATAAAGAAAAATGGAAATAAGATAAATGCCCAAGAATAAGAAAATAGGTAAGAAAATGGTCATAACAACATAGGGACTTAACACATAATTAATTAAAAGATCAACATGTATAGTGAACAGATGCATGCAGGAAATAAATGCATATATATATATACACATATATATAATGCATGTATATATGTATGTATACATATCCACATATAAAAATTAGTATTTATTGGGCATGAAAGGTCAAGCAATGTGCTAGGCTATCACTATATTTAATCCTCAGGAAAAGCCTACCTAACAGGTTATTTTGAACAATGTCTCACAGTTTAAATTTGCAAGAATAAAATTTCAAAAAACGCAAAAACTTAAAATATCCACTAAGTAACACTGTGAAAATACATTTTATATAACAAAGGATAATTTTTAGTGATATATTTAGAATTCAATACATATTTTTAAATCCCATCCACTGGAAGTGATAAATATTAAGAACAGTTTCTAATTTGGCTAAAGTCGTATCCACAGCTAGGGTGAAAATGGAATGTGGGACCACTATTTCAAAAGGGGTTTGGTAAAAAAAAAAAAATTCTACTCTCTTAAACAAATATATACTGGAGCGGGGCAGGAGGGGAATGTTGACAAGATTTTGGCCTTCATCTCTGAAAATCTCCAGGCCTTTACCAACAGAGAGAAGCCCCAAACTGTCTCCATCAACCTCTGATCATAGCATGAGGTGAAGGAGAATCATGCAAACTGAGAATATTTAAATATTCTCTCTGCATAAAGGCTGTTTAGCTGCTGGAATCATTTCCTCTTGCTGTCCCTGAGCTAAAGAAGTGGATCGATCAGCAGGGGAGGTGAACAGATGCAGCTGGAGAGGAAGAGAGGCTCAGGGGAATCACATTTGAGCAGCCGTGGGGGATGAGATGCCACAGAGGAGAGTTTACAGAAGCAGCTGGAAGAACGGAGCAACAGAGGAAAGGGGCTCAGCGAGCCAAAAGCAAGAGACTAGATCTGCTCAGAGAAGTGCACAGCTTACAATACTCCCTAAATATCCACAGAGAGTGAAGAAGACACTTACTCCCAAGGGGGAGTTAGGTAATTTCCCTTTTCCATTACAGCCTGCAGAAAAATTTAATACACATTTCAATCTTTCATTTGCCCTTTGGGCATTCATGGCCTCTGTGATGAAGGCCCACCCAAGATACATATCCCTGCTGGCAACTCTTCTATTGCCTCCTCATTTCCCAAAGGGTAAAGCCATTCATCTATATTAGGCCTTGACCATGAAAAATGCTGGGAATGCCCAGTACTATTGTTCTTCTAAGTGGCATCAGGGACTCTAGGTCTCCTTCCTACTTGCCACAGGTGAACGCTACCTCCTGCTTCCTGTCATTTGGGAAAATCCAAATGACCAAGAATCCGATTCTTGAGAGGAGAGAATTCCTGGGTAATAGAGAGATTAGAAGACATTTTATGAATAAGAGTGAATGACAAATTAACACTCCTTAGAAGACCTTTCAAAAACAAAACAAAACAAAATCCTAGCCATCTAGAAAATGCTGAATGCTTTGTACTTTTGGAAGTCACTGTTTATAAACCATAATTTTATTATTAATGTCGTAAATAAGCAAAGAACAAAAACACTCACATCTTATAAAAATCCACATTTTATTTCTGGGGATCATCTCGGAAATTAAGATAGTGATAGTCCTTTGCATTAATGTAGGGCTTTATAGTCTACTGTCAATTAATGCATGCTTTATTATCTGCTTTAATCTTTAAAACTAGAATTTTAGAAACTGCTTTTCCATACCACTTCTAAATTCTATTGTCAGAGGTACACAGCATTCTTTAGAACAACTGCTACCTGTACACACATATATATTTAAAGATTATTGCTCACGGTTACCTAATCTTGAGTCTATATTGAGCTTAATTTCTGACACCCCCTTCAGCACCTAGGACAGTGCTGCACTTCACCACCACATAGATGCTGAATGAGCGGTAGCACATTGAGGGGGAAGAGCTCCACTGCAGAACTTTACATATTTTAGAAGAACTGCAAAAGGCTAGCCCTCAAGATATAGGCAAAAGGTAAAGTCAACCTTTTAAAAATCTTTAAGTAGCAACTAATATGCCAGTCTATTTTAATTATGGGATGATTTTTAAAAAATTTTTTGGGTAGCCTCATCTCAAGTAATATTAACACAAAAGGCACAATATCAGAACATAAATACAAGTTAATTTTCAGGAAACCTTTCTCCAAAGAGTTATATTAGAATGTACCATTATTTTCCCTTTTCTTCATTGTAAACCAAGGAAACTAAGATTGTTTCCTTTTATAAAAATCGCAAATAAAAAACCCAAGATGAGAAGGAGAGACCAGAGTGGGGAATTAATAATCATTGAGCATTTAAAATGTGCCTGATAGGGGCGCCTGGGTGGCACAGAGGTTAGGCGTCTGCCTTCGGCTCAGGGCGTGATTCCGGCGTTGTGGGATCGAGCCCCACATCAGGCTCCTCTGCTGTGAGCCTGCTTCTTCCTCTCCCGCTCCCCCTGCTTGTGTTCCCTCTCTCGCTGGCTGTCTCTATCTATGTCGAATAAATAAATAAAATCTAAAAAAAATAAAATAAAATAAAATAAAATAAATAAAATGTGCCTGATAAAGTACTGATTCTTTTTTCCCCATGACCTTAATCTTTAAAATAACCATGAGAAATAAGTATCCCTGCTTAGATGAGGAAACTAAAGCTCAGAAACCTTAAGCACCTGACCCAAGGGGCCCCAATAATCTAACAGCTTCTATCAACCAGGACTTCTAACTATGAGTAAATCTATGTGTTGTTCACTGAGTCTCCTTCCCTCTCTGTCTCTCTTTCTCTCTGTCTGTCTCTCTCATGCACACACACTGAAACGTAAAGATATACAGTGAAAATGAGAACTATAACAAAACACTGAATCCTGAGAGCAACACACAATGTTCTCTAGATGGCAGAAATAAATATAAAATCATAGAAACATTGTATCAGCTCATGAAAATCAGGCTCAGAAACTATCAAATGAGAAGTCTTAAAGGTCCTCTTCAGATGGAACAATGAGAATACAATGCTTTTAGGTGCTAGGTGGGATGGGACCCTACAGGTAGGTTTCAGTCTGATTGTTTAATGCACAGAACTCTAAGATTAATTTTCTTGACTTCCCCAAGCAGTTATGAAACCTTCCCTTTGTACTACCCTAGAACTGTTTTTAAATGTCCACTATAGGTTTTGCCGTGTTTAATTACACGGCAGACTCTCCTAGAAGTTCTAAATCCACAGTTAACAGTCCAATACCCCCCACCTCCCCCCTAAAAACACTTATAAATGTATGCAAAATTGCACATTTGTGCATTTTTCTGGGATGAGACTTCATAGCTTTCTCTAGACTTTCAAAAGGATATGCAAATGTCAAAGCTAAGAGCCACTGTTCTATGCTCTGAGGCCAATACCCATATTGCCTCTGGCTCTCAGTAAATGTCTCACCAATAAAGAAGTGGATTCTAGAAGACAACATACACTCCTATCTATGCTATTTGGTCTCCAGGACTTTTGTTCATATTAAAAAGTTTTCTTTGAGAGGTGACTCAGTATTTTGTTGAGAAAATCAGCTTTGGAACTTCCTGCCCGGGTTCTAATCTGGACTTTGCTACTCACTTGTTGTGTGATCTTGGCTAATCCATTTGGTGTTCTAAGCCTCAGTTTCCATATCCCTACAATGGGGCTGTTAATAATAATAATAATAATAATAACAACAACAACAACAACAACAACAACAACAATACCTATTTAATATATTTGCTATAGTTAAATAATGAGATAGTGTGTTATTAAAAGTGCCCGGCGCATCTTGGCACACTGCCAGTGACTGTTTGCTATGGAAATGGCACTGGTAGTGGTGGTGACTGTAACCACAGGATTCCCCCAATTACTCTCCTATAATTCTAGAACCTAAATCCCATTAATATTAGTGCCATAGCATAGCAAGATCTATACCCATTTACTCAACACGTACTATTTATTATCTACAGTGTTCTGTCACAGTAAGTAGCATAGGATGAAATTCTCCACACACCACATTTAAAAATAAAACATCATCTTTGAACTTTTGGGGGTTTGTGGCTGAGAACTTTTTCTTCGTGTTAGATTTCTTCTCAGGATTTCCTTTAATCCCTCTAAACCATTATGGCAGACAACATCAGATTTGCAGAAATGTGTCTAACAAGGATGGAGAGGCAGAGAGACATTCTCACAGATGGCTTCAGCCAGCGCGTTTCCTTTCCAGTAGGACCCATAGTAGGGGAAATGGCTCAGATCTGGCCTCAAAAATTTAAACTGACTTTCTTTACGAAGGCAATGTTTTCAGCTCGTTGGGCTTTTTTATGTTTTTAGTGCTGTATGCTTTTGAAAAAAAAATTCTATATGCTTTTAATTCTGAAACACTGAGGAGCAATTGTGCTGGCAAAGCATATTTACACCAAATAAATAAATATTCTGACTAGTTAGAAAAACTTGATGGCTGGTAATGGTGCTCTGAGAGTAATACACCAAAATCTACTGGCTAAAATTTTGTTCCACGAAGTAATTTTGGTAAGAGATTTTAATCCAGTGATATAAACCTGTCTGTATGCTTATTTGTATGTAATTATGTGTGTGTGTAAATCTAGATAAATTTATAAAACCCATACTAAGGGTGGTATGCACTGCGGCCTAAAAAACCAAAAGCCCATTTACAAACAATAAATTTAAATGCAAAAGATATGCATATATTACAAAGCAGCTCTTGTATTAAAGAATCAGAGAGCCTCAAATTTATATAAACTAACAAGATTTGGATGAAGTGGATTCTGATGCTGCATTTCTCATTCAAAGGCCTCTCCTCACCGAGTTTTGGCTGGTGTATCAGGCTCTTTTGCAGTGGCGTAATAATTGACAGCAGGCTGACACACAGCCCAGGGAGAGCTCTGTCAGGAGGTCTCCTGGGCCTGGGGATCAGTGTGCTTAAAATATTAGGATTTGATAGAGTTAACACTTGCCCTTGAGCAGATGGTTTTGAACATTCTGTCAACACTGCCAGTGATTACTGCAAACAGATTCTTCATCCCAGAGGGATGGGAGTGAAGTGCTTTCTAGCTCCCGAGTCTCATCTAAGAGGTGTAAAACGTATCATTTCCAGGGTCTTCCCTCAGCTGTGAGAAGTGCAAACATTTCCCACACCACGCAGCCAGAGCCGTGACTTAATCAAGAACCTTTGCTGGGCCTGGGGGGAGGCACAGACCTGGCTGAACTTAAACTTAACCTGAATCCTTCTATTTTGTGTCTATAAAATACTTTGGCTTTATGGATTTCTTTTTGTAAGCTACCTGAAGGAGAGATTAACTATAGGTAGGGCAGTGCAAGAGAGGAGAGGGGTGGGAGAATGGGGAGGATCCTGTGGAAACTTGGAAAACTTCCAAGGTTCGGTTTTCAAAGTAGAAATTAACATACCTACCAGTATTAATTTTCAATCTAGGCAAATTTATTTTGGGAGAAATGTCTCTTGAAATGAAAAGTATTGCCCACTTTTGTTGCATGAACTTCATTTATAGAATTGGGAAATGAAATCAATCATGGGAGATCGTGGAAACCAGCTTGTAAGATTCTCATTCTACAGTGGAACCAGTAAGATCAGAAGAGGACGCAGCAACTGCAGCATCATTCAGGAAGTACTTCCAAGGGCTTGCTCTCTGCCTAGAACCATATTGCGAGGAATGCCAGTAGCTAAGTGAAATGGCCTCCACTCCAAGTAAGAGTGAACACAGAGTTCAGAAGAAGGAACCTGCACCCAAGGGAACTTTGCTATGGAAGGAGCCGATATGGGACCTCTTATCGACAGTTATTACAACTTCATTATTAGAAAATCAGGTGTAAAAGAAACACCTCCATCTCCACCCTCTGGAAAAAGCTTCTGAAAGTGTCTGGTGCAGTCTGTCAGCTGATCTACTCTGGCTGCCTCTCACCCTTCCTTCCAAGGGAAATGTCTTGCAGGACAATGGAGACTGTCAAGACCAATCAGCAGAGAGGATTTTTTTTTTTTTTTTTAAAGAAAAGTAGAGGGAATTATGTGAGAAGCAAAGCTTAAAGATCCACAGATCCAGACCCTGGCTTTCATGCTAAAGGTTTATAACCTCCCCCTTCATTACATCATCTTGCTGTGATGCTCTGAACACCTGCACTATTAAATTCTTTTCTTGGATTTTTTTTTAATAAGAAAAAATTAACAAAGTAAAATTTGTTGACAGTGTTCACAGTCAACGCGGTGGGTGTTCCACCTATGCGCTGTCACATTTTTCATGTTCATTTCTGCAGGTGCTAAATACATGCTGACAACAACATATGTTACCAATCTTAAATGTTTTTTTTTTTTTTAACTCGTAATTAAGGAGTGCTCACAGCTTGAAAAAAAAAATACAGGTGAAAGCTGCCTCTGCCCAAAGATTTCTTCTTATTTATTTTTCCTCTGCTATTTAGGTAGTTCTTGAATGCAGCCTATACAGAAAAAGTAAGCTCTTAAAATAATTATCTATGTAAATTATAGCCATAAAACAAATTTGCAACAATGCTAAAAACATACGATCTCACTTTCTCCCTAAGAAAACCCCACTGATTCCTTCCTCCTTTTGTTTTTTTGTTTCTTGACTCTTCTCTTTCTCCTTTTAATAACACATTTAATCTTTCTGGGAAATCACACAAACCGCCCCAAAAATATTTATTATGCCATAGGAACCTCAAAGTTGAAGAAACATTCTCTAAGTGGAATATTATTCTTTGGTCCTTTTGTTACTTTCTAACTTCTGCATCGTTAAATAATTAGCAGGAAATCATTGCAATTTTATCCCTATGAATTTCAGAGATAATTTCTTTTTATTTGCCACCAGGGGACTACATAACAACTCCCACATTCCTCCTTTAGGGACCAGTGATGGGAGATTGATGAATGTTTTCAAAACAAGTATTACACTATTCTCTGACAGCTGGTAAGAAAGAGTTTAGAAGTGTTTTCCAAATGTGAGCAAGTATCAAAACCATCAAGTCAATCAGTCGCTCTACCTGTGGCCCCCATCCTCCTCAGTGCCAGGCAGTCAGCCAAGCTCAGTCCACGCTCAGCGCCTCTGCTTCTCCCCACCCCGTGCTCTTCACATAAACAATGTGAGAGCAGGATGGCTCTTCCTCAGAAGCCCTTCCCTGAACACCCTATCCAATGTTGCTTCGCTGCAGAACTCGGACGCATGACCCTGCTTTGTGTGCTTTGAAGCCGTTGTCATGATCATAGGTTACCTTTAAAAAAAATTGGTTATTGTTTCTCTAAAATGTAAGCCCCATGAGATCAGGGACTATACATCTGTCCTGTTTACATCTAGCACACACCCTGGCCCAGAGTAAATGCTTAATAAATACTTTTTAATCCTAAAATCCCTTAATTCTAAAATGTTCACCTACTTTCACTTTAATAAAAGTTCACCTCCCCTCAATAAGTTGTTTAACAAAAATACAGACGTCTAGGCTCTTCCTCCTGGATAGTCTGATTCAGTAGGACTCTGTGAAGCCAAAAACCCATAGTGTTAGCACCCCGTGATTTGGATGGTCAGGCAACTATAAGAAACATTCTCTTAGTGCTCTGCTACCCAGCTTGGTCCATGGACCAGCAGTGTCAGCACCACCAGAGAGCTTGTTAGAAATGCAGACTCTCAGGCCCACCCCAGGTCCATTGAATCAGAACCAGTGTTAGCAAGATCCCGTGATAATCTGTGCCCTAGTTAATGACTGAGAAGCACTGTCCAGGTTCCAGACCAAATTTCCCCTGCCAGTGAGATACAGGCACCAAGGCATCACCAGGACACTGGCAAGAATGCTCATCCAAGCTCATGGCAGGAATAGGCTCTCTGACTGAAATTTACCAGCTCAGTTCATCCCGTCTCCCAAAGGGAGCACGGAACTTCCAGACTAGCAAGTCTCACAGTGTGGCTCCAGACCAGCAGCATCAGATCCCACCTAGAAACTTGTTAGAGATACAAATTCTCTGGCCCCATCTCAGATCTACTGAATTAGAAACTGGGGGTGGAGCCAATGATCAGCATTTTAACCAGCTCTTCACATGAAATTGTGATTCATACCAAAGTTTGAGAATTACAATTCTAGGCCAGAAGTTCCCAGCCTTTGCTGTGCATTAAAATCAGCTAGAGAAGTTTTAGAAATCCCAGCACCTAGGCTGGGACCAATTAAATAAGAATTTCTAGAAATAGCATTTAGATTTCAGTAACCTTTAAACCTTTTCAATTGATTCCAATGGCAGTCAATGCTGAGAACCACATTTCTAGTCACAATCAGATCCACCTGGCCACCTGACAGTAGTCACCAATAGAAACAGAAATACTTGGAAGCAAGATTATATTAAGACAGTAGTTTTCAGGGGCACCTGGGTGGCTCAGTCAGTGAAGCATCTGACTGTTGATATCGGCACAGGTTGTGATCCGGGTAGCAGGGTCGAGCCCCACGTTGGGCTCTCAGCTCAGTGGGGAGTCTGCTTGGGATTCTCTCTCTCCCTTTCCCTCTGCTCCTTCTCTCTCTCTTTCTCTCTCTCTCTCTCAAATAAATAAATAAATAAAATCATAAAAAGGGGAGGGAAGACAGTAGTTCTCAAACTTTAGCATGCATGAGAATCTCACCTGGAGGGCTTGTTAAAACACAGATTGCCATGTTCCACTCCCAGAGTTTATGTATCAGCAAGTGTAGGGCAGGGCATAGAATCTCAGTCCTAACAAGTTACCAGGTGACACCAAAGTGGCTGGCCCAGAAGGAAAAGAGATTTGTGAGTAGTGGGTTCTAATCCTTAGCCAGCCACTAATAGCTGTTACCTCAGGGGAAGTTACTTACTTCTTTGCATCTCAATTGTGTCCTAATAGCTTGACCACACTTCAGGGTTGTTGAGAGGAATAAATGAGGCCCAGAAACATTAAGTAACTACCGCAGGATGCACAATTCCCCTAGTAATTGGAGAATTAGGATTTAAACCTAAGCAGATAGGGTCCCCTGACTATTAATGAGCTATCAATGGTCAAATCTTTCAAACCTTTTCAAAGCCTTTCTCTAGGTTCTCACTCTCCTTGGTCTCCCTAGGTCATTAATGGCACCTGACTATTCTCTGAAAGTTTCTTCTCTCTGGGTTGACAAGTCTCGGCATTATCCTATTCTTTCTCTTAGCATTTTGATTATTTCTTATATCTCCAAACCAGTATTTGACATCTCTCCTAAACTCCAGACATTTTCCAATTGTCTGCTGAGCATCCTTACCTGGATCTGAGCAGATAAGAAAAAGCAAAATTCTTCGCCCTACCTCATTCTTCTCCCTCATTTATTTTTGTTAATGGCAACACTATCTCCTTAGGCACTGAAGTTCAAAACTTCTCAGGCATTTTGTTTAGAGCGTCTTCTTAGTTATTCTCCCTCTTTTCATAAAGGCCCTTGACAATATGCCACTTCTCATTGGCAATGTGGCTAAGGAAAATTACAGCTAACACCTATGTTTTGCCTCTTTTTCTCAGAATTACATAAAAATTAGCCATAATTGTTATTTAATTTAGATCATGTGCTCTGTATTTCCTGTTAAGAGGAACCATATAGAAAACTGTCTTACCAGAAAAAGCCATTCACAGACATGCACACAGTCACCAATACACATGTGCTTGTGGTGATGTAAGTGCTGAGTGCTCAGAGACACTAGTTGACAACAGCAACTGGGAGACTTAAACTTGTAACCCAATAGCACCAAATTCTTTTTGCCCACTACTTTTTTTTTTGCACCCTAGTCAAAACAATTATTTCCAAATTGTTCAAAAATTTTGAAAACATTTATTCAGAGAGTGAGTGAAACGCATAATCTCTAATGTCCAATAGCATCAACATGTATCTTTAAATTTCGAGAACTGAAAATGCACTGTTTCAATAATATGAGCTACATGAGTTATTTCTAAACTCTATACGCCCAACCTTAGGACCCAGGGTCTACCTTCCCTTCCCTTAAATGATATTTAAAATCACAGAGCCCTTTGGACAAGCTATTTATTACCTCCATCTGTGAATTTCTCCTATTTATTTAGCAATAATCATAATACATTGTCAGAGACTGCAGTGAAGTCTTGAGAGAGACTGATTTCTAAAAGCACTCCCATGCTCAGCTTGACAGCCTCTGAAACTTGTAGCCAAAAAGCAGTTTGTATCATTTGTTCTGGGGCTGGTCCCAGATTCGAGGAGGCCAACAGTACAATTAAACTGACTCTGCTGGCCTGCAATATTCTACAGAGAAGTGAGGATACAGATTATACATGAAGTATAATTCACCAATGGTATATAAATGGTTTTTAGAAGCCCAAACTAAATCACTTGGAATTTTGCCAAACTCAAAAAGGGGGGGAAAAGCCATAACAATCTTCTTTCTGCTAAGAATAATTATGTGAAATGTTCCCAGTGGGGTTGCCACCTTATTAAGTACCCAATTGTGATCTACGGCTGCTAGGGACTGGCTAACAACACGATGAATGCTTTGTACAAGATCTATAGGAAGGACAAGCAAAGTTAAAGGGATATGTTATTTGGAAACATAAATGCAGCTGAAGTTCAGGGGCTCCTTATGAAAGCATGTCTTTAATGTAATTATTGCACATTAGTACACTTCCATAATGTTAAAGACTGGCCATCACTATCTAATTTCATTCATTCTACATATTTATGTCCAGATGTATTCTAAAGGGCAATATGGAGAAACGACACTACAAATTTAATTATTTTAATATTATTTAAAGAACCAAATGTCAATCACTACGAACATCCTTTATGAGGCACAATCTTTTTTTTTTAATTCATATCATTCTTCAAGAATAAGCTAGGATTCTAGGCACTACAAAGGGTTAAATTACAGATGCTGTGAATGAAATGCATAATCCTTAAGGCCTTAGAGCATTAAGACATATCTGCTCCTTAGGGTCCATCTTTGTCCATAATCAATTTCTTCCCTTGGAGAACATTAATTGTCTCTAATGATAGCTTTCCATCAATACATCCTTGATCTTAAAAGGCCTGTTCAGCTTTTTCCTTTATTCAATCAAATCATCTCTACAATTGCCCCCCTTTAGTAAGATAATACCTTTTAAGCCTTGTATTTTAATATAAAAAATAAGAGGTAGCTGCAAATTCTAATGGAAGTGCTAACATTTGAGAACCAGGATGATGGCTTCCATTATCCTAAATAATGTTTGAAGATTATAGAAAGCACTGTGTTTCAAAAGGTGGAAACTAATCCACCACTTTCAAATTATTCCTTGTATAAAAATCTGTTCTGACATTAGGAAATTTTTTTGCCCCAATGATGGCACTGTAGATTTAAATATTTGAATATAAAAGATCATCTTCCAGCTCTAAAGAAAGGCAAATAATTCCTACTTATAAGGACAAAATGACGAATAATTCCAGGAATTGACAACTTTAAACACTAAAGATTTTTATTTTGTTACCCTGATAAGCCATTCTTATACTCTTCATTCAAATGACCACAATGCTAATCAGTAGTTATTAAAATTATTTAATTTCATGATGGCCAAAAATAAATAAATAAATATCAAATAAATAAGTAAAATTAAAAGCCCTCAGTCTCTTTGCGACCCACTCCAACACTTATAGTGTCTTGTGTTTCCACCTATTTGCCTTCTTCAAACATGCTTTTCTAAAAGCATGGAAATTCTTTTTTTTTTTTTTTTTGCCATTCTACCAATTTGTTTCCATTTATATAGAGCATTGCTCTTGCACTGCTTTATCTAGGTTACCCAGGACAAATCTGTGTTTCTGTCCACGGCCTAACAACAGCTTCTGCAGAGAGTGCCCTAATATTTATAATAGGTAAGGAACCTTGAGAAGAGACACTGATAGGACAAAAGCCATCTATCCTACAGAATTCTTCTTTGGGTAATTTCTATATTCAGTAAGAACATAGCAAAATTTCCATGCTGCATGTAAAGTACCATTCTTATCACTGCAAGGTTAGGAAGCCCTTCTTGCCAGAGTCCTGGCTTACATGTGTGCTTTCTCTCTTACAAAAATCTGCCAGCATTCTAGGAAATAGATGAAGAGACTCCCTGGAATGTAATTAACTGCAAAGCCCAGGTGATTAAAAAACCGATTAAAAGAAAATCACAGACACAACACAGAAAAGAACTTATTTGTTGGGGGGGGAGGGGGGAGTGGGGGAGATAAACAGAAAAAATTACTAATTTGTTTGGGGTTTCTCTAGTAATACGTACAATTCTATGTTCTAAATTTACATTATGAATTAAAATACAAGCAACATTTCATAAATACATTGCCTGCAAAAGGAACAGCAACGGAAATGTTAGAATTCTGTCTGGGGAGAAAATGTGTATATGTAGGTAGATAATATCACCCTAACAAATACCAAACCTAAACAAAACACATACAAAAGTGAGACCAGTTAACAACAAAGATAGGAGATGAAAATTGCCACTAAAGCAGATCAACTTCTTTCAATGCCCTGATAAGCACCTATTTGCTCTTCCCCATTACGCTTTCTTAGTATTTATAAATTATCATTTAATTATGCTGGCAAGTGGTAATTGTCAAATAAAGCTCAGATAGGCATAAGCCCTCAGGCTGCACATGACAGAAAAATATCTGTTAAAGCTGGGCTGATTCACACGCTTAGGAAATAATTTCCTTTCTTCTTTTTATCCTTGCCAACAAATTATATGAACTGGCACTTTGTGCTTTGTAGGCATTTTGAAGTCTATGCAGATTACAGAAAAGAAAAATTAGTTGTTTCAATATCTACCATTCCTAAATTGTTCTGCTGATTTAAGACATCACGAACCCAGAGAACAAAAGAGTGCAAAGATCAAGAAATTCAAACCTTCCTCTACTTATAGTTTATGCTCGGGGTCATTTTCAATTGAGGAAATCAAGATTTGGAGAATTATTTTACATATTGTATAATGGATTTTACATAAAGTAAGAATTGGAACATGACATTCATCCCATTAGGAGAGATACAGAAATCTCTTTTTCCTTAAGTCTCTTACTACTTAGGTTTAATTAGTACCCATCCATCCTACCTCTTTTGTATGAAGTGTTACAATTTTTTTTCCCCAGCTAGTTGCAGCACTCTGGCTGTGCAGCATAAACACAAATAGAGGATTATTATTGCATACAAAAAGATAAGTTGAACACCAAGAGGCAATTTAATTTACATCTAATATTTAGACAGAATGCTGCGTTTTGGTTATATATAGAGCCACTTGTGAATTATTTTTATTTGCAAGGCTGAGCAGAGAAGACGCAGAGAAATAGCCATTCCCCCGTCTTTTGCTTGAGAGAGAGAGAGGGAAAAGGAGAGGTACAGGAAAGGGTCAGGAGGAGAGGAAGCAAAACTGTATAAAAACAAGAAGTCTAAGCAAACTCAAGTTCCTTCTGTGCACAAAGATCATTACCAATTCTCGTCACTCCCATTCTCCCTCCCTGCACTACAAACACCCTGGGCTACTTTTGCCTAAAAGTGGCATGTTGCCTCCTACCTCAGAGCATTTGCTCATGTTCTTCTCACTGCTTGGAAAACCCTTTCATGACATCAGCCCCACTCCCTTCTCCACCTCCAATCCCTCATCTACACAAGTCCACCCATTCTGCAGATCCTAATTCAAACATCCTTTCTTTAGGAAAGCTTTCTCTGAACCCCTGCCCCCAGTTCCAGACAACATCATGTTATTATAACCTTCATAGCCCTTATTACAATTCAAGAAATGGAATAATAATAGCAAATATGAAGTGTTTATAATGTGCCAGGCTACTAGATAGTCTAACAAAAAACTCAAAGAAACCTGCAGAAGAAGATGATGAGGCCTGAAAACATTACACCACTTGTCCAACTGGGACTCAAAGCCACGTCTGCCTCCAGAGGGGGTGCTTTAGCCGCCACTTCTTACTGCCATATTTATTTGCACAATCCTCTAGACACTATTTGTCAACTCCCTCCACCACCTAGTTTGTAAATTCCATAAGGCCAGCAATCATGTTTATTTTGCCCAACCCTGATCCATATTAGGTACTCAATAAATAATTATTGAATCAATGATTGAACAATTAGCTCAAAACAAAGACATGGTTTGGAAGCTGAAGAATCCTGCATCTCTCAGTTATCTGAGCTGCCAACACAGCTCCTCCATATTTGGAGACCAGTCTAGCACTTGAATCCAGTGAGGTACTTGGCCTAGCAGAAAGAGCTTCATGTGTCTTTGCTTCAGTAAGCACGACTTTGTTTTTGCTTTTTAATGGATTTGTTTGTTAACGACCTCAGGGGCATTATGCTAAGTGAAATAAAGTCAGAGAAAGACAAATACTGTATGATTTCTCTTATATGTGGAATTAACCATCCAAACCCAGCTCACTGTTACAGAGAACAGGTTTGTTGTTGTCAGAGGTGGGGGATGGGGAGTGGGAGAAATGGGTGAACTGTTTTTGTTTTAGTTTAAGTAAATTGAATTTTTTATTTTTATTTTTTATTTTATTTTTTTTTAAAGATTTTATTTATTTATTTGACAGAGATAGAGACAGCCAGCGAGAGAGGGAACACAAGCAGGGGGAATGGGAGAGGAAGAAGCAGGCTCATAGCGGAGGAGCCTGATGTGGGGCTGGATTCCATAACGCCCGGATCACGCCCTGAGCTGAAGGCAGACGCTTAACCGCTGTGCCACCCAGGCGCCCCAAGTAAATTGAGTTTTTTAAAATGGCTTTCATTTTAAAGGCTGTAAATAAAAACCCAAATGTTCAGGTGTTATTGATACTGTAAAGCATGTACGTTCTATAAAAAACAATGCCATTTCCCTAGATGTTTTCTTTGAGACTGAGGAGATATTGAGGTTAGTAGCATAAGTTTTAATAGTGACTCAAAAACACTGGTACATTTGGCATATTATGCAGCCAGAATACAGAGTACACCCCAGGTACAATCTGTGTATTCTTAATACTTATTCATAGTCAACAAGAATGTTAACAATGTTCTGTCAAAATGCATAACTGATATTTGAATATGCAGTCTAGCCCTGAATAATTCAATTCTTTACACCTGAAAATGAACACTACTCATTTGAAGACTCAGCTATTTTTCTGTTTTTGCTCTGTTTGTGTCTACTTTTAGAGCATTTTAGTCTGTGATGTGAGCCATTCAGTAACTGATGCAAATTTTCTTAAAAAAAAAAAAAAAGAAAAGAAAAAACCTTTTTAGCAATCAAAATATAAAAACACATCCAGACTGGCACTTGGGAAACTGAACATAACTTAACCTCAATTCAGGCAGCCCTTTTTAAAGAAGAGATGTTCCTACACAGGCTATTAATTGAGAATTGCAAGGCTAAACTATATTTGTATCTTGGAATTCATAAATGGTTTTCAGCTACTTATTTATTTCCATAGGCACTACTCTAATCCAGTCAAAAACTCTTTTAAAATGAAGTCACCATTTTCAAAGAATGTTTTATATCTTTGGTATTATGTTGTTTCTGCCACTTTAATCTATTCAGTGTATTGTTATAGCACTGAAGCACTTTCCATTATAATTAGAAACTTAGCTTTTTTAAAAAATAAAGCATTTACTTCTCATTTCCATAAAAAGAAAACACAACAAAATAAAAATCTCTTCCATTTTAAAGTTGAAGGAATGAAGCATGAAAAACAAAGTGTCTTGCTCAAAAACAAAAATTAAGATACTGGCCAATGACAAGTTACTTTGCTTTAAAATTTGGTTCTATACAATCACAGTCCTCATGTGGTTTGTCTGAAAAGGGAGTGTAAATATAACATCAGGAAGGCCATCAACACATAGTAAATTCTTTTTTTTTCAAAAACTCTCATATTGATAAAATGTAAATAATGTCTTTCTCCCTCCCCTCCTCCTCCATCTCCTTCTGTACTGTGGTGAATAGATAATATTTTGGATGACCCAGGCCTATGACACTAGGAAGCATCTTCTGACTCTTCAGAGAAAGAACGGGCACATTAAGTATAGTTTGAGGGCCGAGCATAGTGATTACATTCCAGGACTCTACATCCTGGTCCATATGTGGTTATGTGCTACTTCTTTTCCACTAGCCCAAGGGTTCTAAGAACTTGCTGTTTTGTAACTAACAGATTATTAGTGGATCCTTACAAATCACCAAATAGGATATTGGAGAGAAAGTGTAAAATAACAAAACTAATGTTTAAAAGGGGAGAGAGAGAAATCCACAGATACTTCGATCTAGTTTTCTAACCAACGTTCTGTATATTGATTGAAATGTTATCAAGCTCTAAAAATACATAATTTATGCAATTGCTACTCCTCAGCTAACGTCAAAGCTTTTAGTACCTGGCGTAACCATCTCTACACTAGGTGCCAAATAAATGCCTGTTGGCTGGTTGTTGAATAAGAAAAACATTCCAGCACTATCCAGTAGAAATATAATGGGAAATCATGTATGTAAAGAGTCTAGAAGTCACATTAAAAAGGTAACAAGAAACAGGCAGAATTAATTTTGATAATATATTTCATTTAACCAATGTATCCAAAGTATCATTTCAACATGTCCTGACTATAACAAATTATTGACCTATTTTTTAAAGATATATTTATTTATTAGAGAGAGAGAGAAAGAGAGAGCACCCAAGCAGGGGGAGGGGCAGAGGGAGAGAAGAGAGGGAATCCCAAGCAGATTCCATACTGAACACAGAGCCCAAGGTGGGGCTCTATACCATGACCCATGAGATCATGACCTGAGCCGAAACCAAGAGTAAGACTGAGTTACCCAGGCACCCCAATTATTGAACTATTTGATGTTATTTTATTTTATTTTTGTAAAAAGTCTTCAAAATCTAGTGTGCATTTGACATTTTTTTTTAAGATTTTATTTACTTATTTGAGAGAGAGAGAGAGCACGGGCACAAAGGGAGAGTGAGAGGGAGAAGCAGACTCCCCACTGAGCAGGGAGCCTGATGTAGGACTTAATCCCAGGACCCTAAGTTCATGACCTGAACTGAAGGCAGACGTTTAACTAACTGAGCCACCTGGGCGCCCATGCACTTGACATTTACACCACATCTTGGTTTGCACTAGCCACATTTCAAGTGCTCAACAGCCATATGGCTCATGGTTACCATATTGGACAGCACAGACAATCTGTACCTTGTTAACTGAATGAGATTTGCTCATTCACACAAGAGATAAATCTTGTGTTCTAAGTTAATGACGTATCATAGCTGATGATACTAAAATAATTATTTTTCTAATATATAAGATAAATTATTTTGGCAATAAATATGTTTGAGATAGAGCTTGTACTTCGCTAATCCCATTAAAAAAAGAAACATTCAGAACTGTGTATATTAGTTGAATCCTTTTTAGCTTGTCTACACAACAGTGATTGGAACTGCTTATCAGCATTACTTCTGAATTTTCCAATGAGTTTTGTACTGGAAATTAAGATGAACATAGAAAACATGTGAGGTAAACTTATAATTGGGGCTCTGAGGGTGAGTGGAAGTGTAAGTCTACAGCTGGCAGCACCTACATTCTTCTATCTTGTTTTGATTCCCCAAACATAAACCTTATAAAGTCTTCTGTGATACACCATCTCTGATCTCCTAATCACTCGATTTTGAAATATTATAATTATAGCTAATCTCTATTCTCCCTTTAGCCATATACTTCATCAATTATAAAATCTTACAAATTTTTCTTACAAATCTCAAAAATGGATCTCATCTTTATTTTCACCTCTGCATTCTCATTGACTTAGAGAGTCTTCCTCATCTGACCCTTCTTGAACTATGACCATCCACAGGCTCCTCATCTTTAGTTATAACAGCACCAAGCTATTAGAGATGTCCTGCTGAAATTTAGTTTGAAAAACATCACTCCCTGTTAACAGTCTCCTGATATGAAGATCTTCAATATACATAGGATATAGTCCTAACTCCTCAGTGTGGTTATCAAAACCCTCCACAATTTGATTCCGACTTATGCTTATTAAAGTACTACCTATAACCTACTGCATTGTAAACTTAAGCTCACTGTTCTATAATATACTGACCTTTTCTGCTCTTACCACATCCTATAGTCTTCCATCCTGGAATGTCTTTGCAGCCCTAATTCTCAATTTAGCCTTCAAAATCAAACCTGAATCTCATTTTGTGAAACTCTTCTAGATCCATCTATGTGTTTAATGAGAGTCTCTGCTGTGTACCAAATATTAAGTGATGCCCTGGAGATTTTTAAAATATTTTTTTCTCAAAAATCTCCCAAGTTGGTAAATGATGTTTGCAAAAAATGTGATAAATGCTATAATCAACATATGCACAATGTGTTTTTGGAAGGCCAAAGGGAACAGAAATTCTGCCTGTATAGAGGAAGAACAGGGAAGATGTTACAAAGGAGATGATATTTGAGCAGTGTCTTGAAGGATTAATATTAATTTGCCGGGCAGTGAAGAAGAGAACAATGTTTCTGGCAGATGAAACTGACTATCCAAAGGGCACAGAAGTACATGATTGGAGAATGGAAAACCATTTACTATTACTGAAGCAAGGGAGATATTAAAAATATTTAACAACCAGCAGGGCATGAATGCTAACCAATCAGAACTAACAGTCATCTTACCCTTGCACGCCAGCTGAATATCAGCCCAGAAACAAAGTCAATGAATGTGCCTGGCACAAAAAGAATAGCAGGAAAGATTAGGCCAGTAACAGATTAGCAGAGCTATGATAATGATTTGAACTTATTTCAGTAAAGAGGAGGGAACCATTAAAAGGTTTCAGATAAGTAGAAGTTGTATTATCAGTTATATTTTAGAAAGATCAACCAGGCAACAGTATAAAGAATGGCTTTGAAGGGGGGAAAAAATAAAAGGCTGAGACAAATAGTTGGATGACTGTAGTAGTCCAGGTAAGAGATGAAGCATAGCTGAACTGAAACCGTGGCTGTGAGGATAAAGATAAAAGATCAAATTCAAGGCATATTTAAGAGATAAAAATTCACAGGATTTGATGAACAATTGAACATGAGGAATGAGAGTCTGATGGAGAGATAAATGATGCATTTGAGGTTTTTAGTTTAGAAAACTGATGCACAGTGATGCCATCAAACCAAACAGAGAATATAAAAAGGAGAAAAGGCTCCATTTTGTATATGTAGAGTTTAAAATATCTGAGGAACGCAGTTGGATGTGTCCAGAAAACAGCTATAAATAGGAGACTAGAATCCAGGAGAGAGAAACATCTGGGAGTCACAGCTACCCTCCATCTAGTACTTTTGGTGGTGGTTAAAATTTAAAAAATGGATGAGTTTTTCTAGGATAAGAAAAGAAGTATGAAAAGGAAATGACTGAGGATAGAATCCTAGTGAAGATCATCATTTAAAGAATGAGAAGGAAAAAATGAGTATTTTGTCTTATATCAAAGCTATTTATAGACCTCCCTCTTCTTCATCAGACCTTGAGATCCTGCAGGGCAGAACTCACATCTTACTTATCTCTGGATACCTTTGCTGTTCATGAAAGTGTATGATACCTAGTAAGTTTGCATGCATACACACACACAAAATGTTTGCTGAATTGAAATAAGTTTCATCCCGGAACACCTGGGGATCATATACACTTCACAGGAGATTTGGTTAGACTACTGTCCATAGCTATAGCACTGTATATGGAAATAGGCCCCTCTGCAAGCTGCTGTAGCCACTCTGGAAAATGGTGTGGAGGTTCCTCAAAAAGTTGAAAATAGAGCTACCCTATGACCCAGCAATTGCACTACTAGGGATTTACCCCAAAGATACAAATGTAGTGATCCGCAGGTGCACCTACACCCCAATGTATATAGCAGCAATGTCCACAACAGCCAAACTATGGAATGTAACTCAGCCATCAAAAAAATGAAATCTTCCCATTTGCAATGACATCGATGCAACTAGAGGGTATTAGGCTAAGCGAAATAAGTCAGTCAGAGAAAGGCAATTATCATATGATCTTACCCATATGTGGAATTTAAGAAACAAAACAGAGGAGCATAGGGGAAGAGAGGAAAAAATAAAACGAGATGAAATCAGAGAGGGAGACAAAACATAAGAGACTGTTAAGTGGGGCAACTGAGTGGCTCAATCGGTTAAGCGTCTGCCTTCGTCTCAGGTCATGATTCCAGGGTCCTGGGATCGAGCCCCACATCGGGCTCCCTGTTCAACAGACAGCCTGCTTCTCCCTCTCTTCTGCTGCTCCCCCTGCTTGTGTGCTCGCTTTCTCTCTCTTTGTCAAATAAATAAAAATAAAAACTTAAAAAAAAAACAGTAAATTAAAAAAAAAAGACTCTTAAGCATAAGAAACAAAGTGAGGGTTGCTGGAGGGGAGGTGGGTGGGGTATGGGGTAACTAGGTGATGGGCATTAAGGAGAGCACGTGATGTAATTAGCACTGGGTATATATAAGACTGATTAATCATTGACCTCTGCCTCTGAAACTAATAATGCATTATATGTTAATTAATTGAATTTAAATTTTAAAAAAGGAAAAAAAAGAAAATGGGTCCCTCAGCGTACCTTCCAAATTCACCCATAATCTTTGAATGCTTTTTTCTTGAACTAATGGTTCAATCCATTTTCTAATGGGCCACAAAGCCAGACATCTCATGAAGGCAGTAGTTGGTCATTCAACAGTGTAACTGTAGAGAAGTTCCTGCAGGACTGATGTATGAAATGATTACTCCCTTCTAACTTTTATCTTTGTAGAAACTGTGATGTTATGAAAAAATTCAGAGACTTTGCCGTGTTTTCGTGTATTGACATGTCATAGCAAGTTATTTCACCCCCTTGAGTCTCTTTGCTCATCTGTAAAACTGGGATACTATGACCTACCTCTCAGGGTCAGGGATGAGAGCTAAATGCAATCATGCAAGAAAGCATAAGACTCACTGTTCACTTAGTAGAGTCTTCACCTTTGGTAAGAATAGAACACTATTTTCTCCTTTGGATAAATAACTAAGAAAAACAAAAGATGTTTCTGGAAGATATGAATTAATTATCTCAAAAGTAAATCTCACATTGAGAATGGATATTTGCAATGGAATTCATAATAATATGGCATAAAGTTTTTAAGTATGATAGAAAAAGAGCATGAATCCCTGTGTAAATCATCTAACCCGCCTTAGAAAATGACTGAAATACTTGAAATACTTCTCTTTTTAATGATTACTTTGACTGACTAGAGCACAATTGTGCTCTTTACCTCAGCAGAGGAGCAGGCTGGAACTAGCGCACGTAAGGGCATGGGTAAACTTAAAACAAAATAATTGAATTCCAAGTTTCTGCAAGTCAAGTGTTAGATGCTGAGACAACAATACGGAGACTCCTCTACCTTCACCTGAACCGCTGATAAACTCCTGGCCAACCCTGGACAGACATCAGGATTACTGTTTAGTTCAGGGTTTTGGGGGCAGGATTTCTGGGGATTTGTCTTGATATCCTTAAATTTCCAAACACCAATGGAAAAATCAACTTCCCTTCCCAGCTACTACAAGGAAAAGCTGTGAGAAATAGTAGTAAAGTATATAAATAGCCCAGGATCATCAAAACCCATGGACATTTGGTAACCTGTAGGGTATCTTGGTCACATATAATCATTTCAGTTTGAGAGGTCAAAACCTTTGAAACTTGAAGGAAGGAAGGAAGGAAGGAAGGAAAGAAAGAAAGAAAGAGAAAGAAAGAAAGAAAGAAAGAAAGAAAGAAAGAAAGAAAGAAAGAAAGAAAGAAAGAGAAAGAAAGAAAGTTAAAACCAGAGTAATAGCAACCTGGTATAACTGACTAGCTCAGAAAGAAAAAAAGTACTAGATGGAGGGTAGCAAATTGAGAGAAAGACAGTATAGTGTACTAAGATAGTCTTTTTAAAAAAGTTTATTATGAAAAAAGTCATATGAGGAGAAAATGAGGTAATCTACATGTAAGCCTATAATCCATTCTATAAATGTTGTTTATTTTCATCATTAGAAGTCAGGACTCTTGCCACTAAATCTGAGATGGTAGCTCCCACAAGGCTGGGCCACAATCCCCCTGTGACTCTGAGGCTCATGTAGGCCGTTTCACAATAACTGCTCTCATTTACTGCACCCTTAACATATAATGGGGTCATCTTTCTAAAAACCCTATGGGTAGACATTATCCTCTTTTTTCAAATGAGAAAACTGTTCTCCATAGAGGTTAAACAAGTTGTCTGAAGTCACACTGTAAGTAAAGAACAAGCCCAAGATTTGAAAATTTACGCTCCTAACCACTGGGCGATATTGCCTTCCCAGATTTGGCAAGGCTGATTGGCATGGCTTGATTTTCCCTATGCAATCTCTTCTGGCTGCCATAACACCAGTTTTCACCAAAAGCAAGAACCAGACCACATCTGATTTTCAAACCGGTATACCAGGCTTACACAAAAGATTTCTAAAATTATATCTTTACCATGTCATCAGTATTCTTACACAGTAGGTAACCCTATCAAATTAGAGAAATTAAACGAACATGTGTTCTCAACGTTTCATGCAAAAGGTAGGATGTTTAAAAAACATCCAGATGCCGTCCAATTGTTTCCATGTATGGGGTAGTTGAATATGTCTCCTGGTTCTTTTTAGTTTGAATTGTTGTGGTTGCTGGTGTTGCTGTTGTCCCAGACTCAACTTCCGAATATCATCATTTTGCAAAAGTGGACCCTGAGGCTCAAAGAGGCCAAGGGACTTTCCCCAAATCCCATAACTGATGGCAAATCTGAGGCTGGAATATTATCCTTCTCCTGCCCGGGTCAGTGACCTCTGACAATATCATATGCTTCTTGAGGGAATATAATGATCATTTTTCAGACTTTGTGTATGACGTAGAATTTAAATTTGGTGTTTGTTATCACCGTAGCATCACAGCAGTGAGGCAGTCTTGAAGGAAAACCTATGAACTTCTGCCTCTTAAAGAATAGAAGTATTTATCAAAATGATTCATTCTCTGCTGGGGCTTAAAGGTAGATCATAAAGGTTCAATTTTGAAATTTCCAAAAAACAGCAAATAGCAATTCCGAAAGGGAAGCTACAAATTTGAGCCTTACAGATACATTTTTTAATTTATTTTTTTAAAAGATTTATTTATTTATTTCGGAGAGAGAGATCAGGGGAAGGGGGGAGAGAGATGGAAAGGGAAAGAGAATCTCTATCGCACTCTGCAGTGAGTGGGGAGCATGATGCAGGGTTCAATCCCACGACCCTGAGATCGTGACCTGAGCTGAAACAGAGTCAGCTGCTTAACTGACTGAGCCACCCAGGTGCCCCTAGATGTATCTTTTAGAAAGAAGTTCTTAAGGGCTGAACTTGAAGGCAATTAAGCTCTTTTGTTATTTACTATAAAACAAATTCATCTTTAAAAAGAAAAAAACGGGGTGCCTGGGTGGCTCAGTTGGTTAAGCATCCAACTCTTGGTTTCGGCTCAGGTCATGATCTCAGGGTCATGGGATCCAGCCCTGTGTTGGGCTCTGTGCTGGATGTGCAGCCTGCTTAAAATTCTTCCTCTCTCTCCCTCTCCCCCTCCCCCCCAACTTGTATATTCACTCTCTCTCTCTCAAAAACAAAAACAAAAACAAAAACAAAAACAAAAAAGCAAACAAAAAACAACCACAAACCAGCAAATACTTGAATTTCATTTAACATACAGAGGGAGGAAAAGGAGACATAGGTAAACATGATTTTCCTTGTTCTGGCTCCATCTTCTTTTCATTGCCCTTTGTACTTTCTTCTCTTTGCTGACTAGAGTGCTCAGAAGAATTACCCTTCAATAAGGATAATCAGTCTTCAGCAAGTGGTTCTGCTAAGTACACAATGTCTAAGGAATCTTAGTTCCATTCCACCAACAGTAAAGAAAAACACATACATAAAAAAAGATCATTACTATGAAAGAGGATACATGTGAAAATATACCCAGGATGTTACAAAACCACAGAGGAAGGAGACCCATCCCTGCCTCTAGGCTTTTCATTCATGGTGAGGCCTTAACTGAGGCTTGAAGGATGCATGAGCAGCAGGCAGCAGAGATTAGTAAAGATGGCAAATCCTCCAGAGCAAGGGTAAACTGTGATTGCAGTCTCAATAATAATCTTCTAATAATTCTGGTTTGGGACCTTAAGCTTTCTAAGAGTAAATGTTGGAGGGAGCGATGCGGGCGAGGGAAGCAGCTGCCTCTATGGGCAATCTGCCATAACTTAGTGATGCCAATATCCAGGAGCTGAAATATTTCAATTGAAACAATCCCATTACATTGCATAATAAATTGCCTGCTAGTGTCCAAAACACAGTCTCAGTCTTTAATAGTTAAATAATGTTAACCGAAAGGGAATGTCATTCATCCATCATTTACTGAACAACTACAACATGCAATTCTGTGAAAGTTCCCATCAGGATGAAAAAACACAAAGCTCCCTACAGTCTAAAAGTTTAACATCTATCCTGGGCCTAAGATAAACCCACAAGCAGCACTACCTCAAGGCAAACTGTAGGAACAGTAACAGAAGTTCCAGCAAATACCTATGAAGATTCAGACACAGGAGAGATTAAATTTAGAAAATTGTTTCAATTTCCGGGGCGCCTGGGTGGCACAGCGGTTAAGCTTCTGCCTTTGGCTCAGGGCGTGATCCCGGTGTTATGGGATCGAGCCCCTATGGGATCGAGCCCCACATCAGGCTCCTCTGCTATGAGCCTGCTTCTTCCTCTCCCACTCCCCCTGCTTGTGTCCCCTCTCTCGCTGGCTGTCTCTCTCTCTGTCAAATAAATAAAGAAAATCTTTAAAAAAAAAGAGAAAAAGAAAATTGTTTCAATTTCCATAGGAATCATAGATATGATCAAGAACAGAGAAACAAAAAATCAAGAATCACAATTTTCTCTCTGTTTAGATTGTCCACTCTATTCCAAGAAAATTTCAGATTAGAAAGCCAGGCTTTACTACATACTCCAGAGTGTGTACAAAATTTTAAGTTTGTCAAAATAGATGGAATATAAATTTCCAAAGACTAAATCCCTTCAGCTCTCATTTGAAACTAGGGATGGCAAACAGGAGTATCTCAGCAGAGCTCAACTACCTTGAGGACCCAGGGAGCAACAGAGAGGATCGCTAAGGTAACCAGACAGCAGAATGTAATTACCCAAATTGGAATTCAGCCAGGCTGTGCAGGCAATACCAACACTCTTTAGAAAATGTCATAGACTCTTTTAATAACCATGGCAATTTTATTCCATAAACATGTATTAGTAGGACATATCAGAATGAGAATAAAATATTCTTGTTTTCTATGCCTATGAATGGATACACAGACAGAGCAAAGAAGGCGGGCTATAAATCTCAGAAACATGATTATGAACTTGCTTAGTTACAGTATTCACTCTTGTTTCTAAATGTAATTTTTTAAAATGTAGGAAGAGAAGCATAGTGCCATGTGTGCAACAGAATTCAAATGAGGTACCCTATACAACCAGTGAAGAATAACATTTCAACTTTATGCTGCTAGTTTAAACAAGTAAGTACACTGTTTTTATACTGGAAAGCCTAATGGTATATCATGAGATGTGTTATCATAGCTTTTGGACAAAGAAATTTTTAAAAATTAAAAAAAATTTACAAACCCTATATTTCTAAGGTTTTACTTCAAAATTTTAAATTATAATAAAGTATAGATGTTTTTTCATGGAACTAAATGTTTTATTGTCCCAACTGCCCAGAGTAAATGATTTCATTATTGGATTAAATGATTCAATACAACAAATATTTAATGAGTGTCTGCTATGGGCCAGAAACAGTCCCTTGTTCTCACAGAGCTTATAGGCCAACAAACATGTGAAAGGAAAATTAGTGGATTTCTAAGAAGATACAAATGTATGATTGTGAGATGCCTGGAGGACAGAGGAAATTTACCAAAACGCGGAAAGAAGCAAAAGCAAGAATGCATTATCATGACCCAATGTTGGCCCCGCTGGTATTTAACAGGCAACATTTTAGGCAGACGATATTCACAATATTTAATGAGCATTTACGTGGCGCTTCCCTGCACTAAGCGTACATTTTTTCCTCATGTTTTAATGGAATGATACTTCACTATGGATTGGGAAGGAGGCCTCGTGCCTCATTGCAGACCAGGGTATTGGTTCAGTGCAGCCAGCTCAGGGATCATGTTTCAGGGCCACCAGTCACGAGCCTCTGCTCACTTGGACAAGATACTGAAGTTTTGTGTAACTTTGGTTTCTCTATCTGGACAATGTGGACAATTCTATCCCATCTTCAGGGTTAATAGGGTTAAATGAAATCATGTTTATAAAGGGACTAACACAGTGCCTAGAAGATAGTAGGTATGCAACACAAAATTGCACTGGTTATGATCTCATAAATAAAACCTTTTTCTAATGCTGTGACATTAAAACACCTAACGTCATAAATCCCCCTTGAGCTACAAATACTCTGTTTATACAGCTAGCATGAATAAACAACTGCTCTGGCCCCTCTTCCTCACTGCCTGTCGCTCCCTTGCCCACTCCAGGTAGCTGTCAAGCTAATACCATCACCCAGAGTAATAGTAATATCAGGCCCCAAGTCTCTGCCCCCCTCCCACCTTTCTCTCCCTGCAGGCCAGGAGGTGATAGGCTGGATAATTTTTCCCTGTGTCCCAAACTTAAAATCATTACACAGTCTAGCCTGGTAAACTTTCTGCATGTATATACTCTCATCTCTTTAACTCCCCTTTCTCTTTCCATCACATTTAATCCTTGCTCATTTCCTCAGAAACATTTTTCTCCCTTACTCTCTCAAGCCAACCCCTCCCCTAATGCACCATTGCGAGCCCAAAGAACAATACTAATTCTTATCGATAAGCAATAGAGCATGGTTAACAATGCATTTGCATCAAGGAAAGGAAAACCATCCCTATCATTAGGCTTGACATCATTAAGGCCTTCGTCATTTCAAGGTCCTTCAAGTGCCCAGAAGTCCGCATTCTCTCCCTCATCTTTCTCTAATTAAACCTTCTTTTCTTTAGACATCAGTGACTAAGATAAATATGAAACTAACTCTAATTGTGCCTTATTCTGTTCTACTTTTGTTTATTAGAGAGGAATACAGTGTAAGCCTTGCAATATTCTGACAATATTAGCTCTAATAAGAACTGGCTTTTATTGGCATATTTATAACCTTGTTTTTATAGGAAAAAGTGTTCTCAATTCTAAACCAACTTACAAGCAAATGTAAGAAACCCAACTTTTGAAAAGTTGGGGAATATTATTTCAAGAACATTTCATGATACTAGAAAACATAAAGAGATGCTGATTTAGAACTCACACTGGTGAACTGCATACTCATGCTGAATTGGGAATTTGCTTTAGACTCTTCATGTCGGATGAATTACAGCATTTTGTCCTGATACCGTAGTCAGTCTCACTCACAAGCAGCTTAGATTATGCAAACCTAATGTGATCTGTGGCAGTAAGTGCAAGACTGTAAAATACCCCTGCCTTTGTGAAAGGTTTGGGAATGACAATTTAGAACTATTCCTGCAAGGCTGCCAGCTCCTAACATCTACAAGAAGATGAGCCCCTTTTTTGTCCTTTGCATGGCAGCTGACTTCTGTCATTCAACCCCCAACTCTAGGTTTCAAGGTGACAGGTCATATGTGCTTCAATACTTATGTAAATAAACAATATTGGGCTCCAAAGCCAATCTAACCGATGACCTTTTACAAACAATAGGCCTTTCTATTGGAAGAGTCTGCCAGGATTCTGAGTGCCAATGAGATGATCAAATATGCATTTTGGTTGTTGACACCAGCAGGCTTACATCCTAGAAGGATGGTCCAGGGAGAAAAGCACTTTGCAGAGTCTATCACCAGAAAATGGTCAATGATAGATAATCTGTACTTACAGCATTTACATTTACACATAATTGCTTTCATTTTAAAAACTTTCCAGATACTGACACACAGATCATTCAGACTAAGTTACGCTTTCACGTGAAGCATTATTTTTCCAGACTGTAAGTAAAACAAATAGTGTTTTCTTCTCTACTTCCTAATTAGACAATTGTCTTACCTTTTTTTCAAAAGGCATCGACCATTTGTTTCTTAAAGAATGCCATACAGTGTCTATTATGAAAGGCAATGAGCACATAGTTTTGTCTTCTGGGGTTTGCTTGTTTGTTTTACCTTTTTTCTTTTTTAACTTAGTCATAACTAAGTTTCATGTTTTATTCCATTCAAAACTGCTGTTTACTTTAGGTTTAAATTTGAGAATACAAAATATGGATCCTTCAGAGCAGATTCAGTATTGCTACCATAGGAGGCATGAAAAATAGAAATCTGACATTAATTTCATTTGCAAATGATACAACCTTGGAATTAGGCAAGATAAAAATGGACCCCAAATATGAACACTTACCTATAGCTCTTTTAGAAACTATTTCATTTCAGGCCTTCCCACTGATTACCTTTTGTAAATAGCATTAACAGTTTCTTCACAATGACACTACTGCAAAATGCATCCTTCATGACACCACGCTAAAAATTGTTGGTGAGCTAGCTTTGCTCAGGGCCAGAGGAGCCAAGATAATTTTGAAACAAACAGTGATATTAACAGATCTAGAATTCTTCCCCAGAAGTTTCAAATTATGCTTTAAAAATTATGTATGTCGCAAAAACAAAAATTATGTATATTGCTTCTTTTCAAGCTTTTGTGAAATGATTTCATTTTTTCCTTCTGGACCTGAGAAGATGCTCAAAGTTTGAAGGGTTCAGTGCAAAAGGGTGGGGAAGTAAGTAGCCATGGAGTAGGTTTGGGCCAAATACAGTTTAGAAACTGTTAAACTTTTTTTCAAGAACAATGGTAATTGTGTTGCAAGATCAAAATTGGTAATATTCTAGAGCTGAAATATAAAAATCTAGAAGATGCTTTGATCTATTTTCCCAACAAATCTATAGACTTGGTTACTTTGAAGAGACAGTCCCATACTTACTGATGGTTAATGTGATTTAAAGGTAAAATCTTTATGTTTATCCATATTTGACTCTCATGGATAATCATCTTAAACCAAAGAATTGTGGTTTTCTAACTCTGAAGCACTTGAACTCTTTCTCTTTTCCCCCTTAAACTCTCCTCAGAATCTTAACATATTTGCTCGGGCTGCCATAACAAAGTACAGGCTAGGTGCCTTAACCAACAGAAATTTACATTACTTCTAGAGGTTAGAAGTCTGAGATTAGGGTGTGGACAGGGCTGGTTTCATCTGAAGGCTCTCTCCCTGGCTTATAGATGGCTGTCTTCTCCTTGTGTCTTCACATGGTCTTCCCTCTGTGCATGGTTATGTACAAATTTCCTCTTCTTATAAGGACACCAGTCAGATTGGATTGCGGCCCACCCTAAGGACCTCATTTTAACTTAATTACCTTTTTAAAGACTCTATCTCCAAATGCATTCATATTCTGACATACTGGAGGTTAGGACTCCAACATATGGATTTGGCAGTGAAGAGACAAAATTCAACCTATGACATTTAATATGTAAGACAGATAAAAAGGAGCTGTTGGGGTTAAAGGGGTTGGAGTTTCATAGGTCTATCCTTCCGTCTTTCTCCACTGCCCCCATTCCCCTACCAAACTACTTCTCAGGCACCTTCTGGAGACAGTAGGATGCCTAGGGAAACTATGCCACAGTTCATTTGTTTCCTAAATATTGGTGGATATTTACCGTACAGGTTTTGTGTCACGTGGTTTTGAATAGTTGTGAAAGTAAACAAAGCAAGGCTCGCATTCAAGCAATTTTTATAACAAGCCGCATCATCATGTATTAATTGAATGGCAGCTACGAATTTTAAAACACATGGATCTCACTTCACATCCATGAGAGAGGTAGCAGGAGAATGTGGAAGGGACACTGGAGATCCAGGCTCAAAGTGAGAAGACTCAAGTGTGGACATAGCTTTTTTTACCTGCCCAACAGGGGAATGCAAGGCTCAAATGCACAACAAGTTTAAGGCGCATTGTACATTGATAAGCGCCACAAAAGCATATGCTATTATTATAGTAAAAAACACCAGACCAGCTTTCAAAATGCAGCATTGTTTCCTCCTTCTCATTCGCCACCTGCACATTCCACAGGCTAATTGCCTGTATTATTTGAAGTCACCTTACTTAATCAAATTTAAGTGTTTAGCCTCTATTTAATTGAAGGCTCTGCAGCTTTAACCAAATGTAACCAGGTTATTACTCTGATAATTTGGGGGCTAAATTAATCAAGCCTGAGATGGATTTTTCTCTTTCCAAAATAATCCCTTTCCTTTTTCTCTAGCCCATTTTGAAGTTTTAAGTCATCAAATATTTAGGTTTGGCACACAGAATGTACATGCTTCCTTTTAATCCACTCCATAATCCCCAACTGCCCCTCTCTGGGCCTTATAACTGATCGCCCACCTCCTGTACAGCCTGGTCACCCTGACTGGGTCACTCTCCTAAAATTTACTGTATTTAAAACCATATTATCTAAAACTCTACATGGAAGAGTCATGTCCTTAACACATGTTTCCAAACTTAGAGATTCTGGGCTCCTCAGGAAGTCAGACTTTCATGTTCATTCTCCAAGAACCTCCTATATCCTCCTCTTGGGCCACCCACAGAAACGTCTATTACTACCTACCCTACCACTGTTACAAGCTCCTTTTCCTATTTAGCTCAATTTCTTAACCAAAGACAGGGGACTCTTTTTTTCCCTGCTTCCCAATTGCTGCTTTCCTTCCCCCGCCCCCCCTCTTATTTAAGATTTATGTATTTATTCGAAAGAAAGAGAGGGTGGGGAAGGGGCAGAAGGGAGAAAGAGAATCCCAAGCAGACTCCCTGCTGAGTAGGGAACACGGAGCCCGATAGAAGGCTCGATCCCATGATCCTGAAATTGTGACTTGAACTCAAGAAATCAAGAGTCAACTTCCTAACTGACTGAGCCACCCACTTTTCTTCCCTTTTGATTTACTACAAAGTAGTAGGCCAGGTACTGTGTGGGGTATGCACTTGAGTCAGACACACTCTCTGCTGTCTGGAGCTCACAGTCATGTCAAGCATGTAAACAAGTAAGGACAATGCAAGGTAGGCTGGAAGAAGTGCTTTGCAGAGGTAGCAGCACAAGTGAAGATGAGATTCTTTCTCACTGGAGAACTAGGAACTGGTTCAGGGAAGAGGAGACATTAGAACTGGGTCTTGAGGATTTCAAGAGAAGGGCATTCCAAGTAAAAGAAGAGCAAGAACAAAAACTCAGGCATAGGCTTGGCATATTTGGGGCTCCAGCCTGTGCAGTGGGAGGGAGCTGGCCAATATTAAAGTGGCGCAATGAGGCCAAGAAGAAGTCAGATCATGAAGAATTCTGAATGCCAGATAGGCTCCACTGGTTACACGCCTGCCATGAGTGGTTCAGCCCGCCAGCAATCCCAGCAATGTTGCCATACTTCCTTGCCATAACTCAGGAAGAAATAACCCAAACGAAGTCTCTTTTAATGCCTCCGCTTAGGATGGGTGCCATAAGTGAGCAATCCATCTTTCTCTTAAAAGGGAAAAACAATGTGTTTATATACTCTTGGCTCATCTGACTTCTAAAACATAGTATACATTAAATACACCTATAAGATGATTAAAATTCAGTTTCATCTTCTATTAGCTACAAAATAATGGGTTGAAACTATTTGGAATAGTTTCTCAAGAGAAAGTACCACACAGCCTTCATCCTAGGTCCTTGGTTTTCTTTCTGCTTATAATCTCCATTAAGTGATAGAGATTATACCCACATCCACTTCACAGCTCAGCTGTCACCACAAGGCTTATGACTCCCACCCTGTCATCTCTAGCACAAACTTCACCTTCATACAGACTGCATGTCCCCAATAGTTTAGAGTTAATTTCTATTTGATACTCACATACCTACCACTCATCATGTCCAAACCAACATCCTTTTTCTTCACATCAACTTCCTTTCCATTTTTCTTTTCTTCTTCAAAGTTTCAGCATTCTTCAGAGTCACTGGCTGTTTAAAACCTCAAAATCATTTTTTGATTCCTCTCTACTCTGATACCTTACCAAACTAAAAATCCAATCGATTTTCATCTAAACGTCTTTTGTTCCTATTTTCACAGTCTTTGAGTCTGGATCACTGGGACAGTTTTCTCATTGGCTTCCCTGACTCTAATCCAACCTGCATATAACTGCCAAACTAATCTCCTTTAATATATCACTTTCATCATGCTGATTCCCTGCTCAATAATCTTAGATAGCTCCCTTTGTCAGATGTGACCAAAATAGAGTGAAAGCACACTAGGAAATTTCACAAATGCCCTCTTCTCTGAGTGGTAAGTATTATTTTTCCAGACATACTAATGATGAAAATTGAGGCTCCACAATTTAACTTGCCAAGCCTAGTAATTGGTAGAACTAGGATTACAGCCTAGTCCTTTGAGTCCTGGTCCAACATGTTGCCTTAATAGAAATTTGTAGCTCCTATGCTTGATTTCAAGAGTCTCCATAATCTCCCTTTGCTTCATTTAACCTATCTCTTTTTTTCTAACTCCCCAACATAATCCTCCCTGTAGTCAGCCTTGGCTCCTCATTGCCTCTCTATATGCCTACCTTATTCCTGCTTTTCTATGGCTTTCACTCGGCATACTCTAGCTTTCCCCCAACCTCCGAAGCACACCTTAAACTCCATTAGTGGGGCTCTGACGACATCCCTGGCAATGCCAGCCTTCCTCAGTTAGATTCCTACAGTATTTGTGCTCCAGCAGAGGGGCTCACAACCTGAGGACAAGGGGTAGGGGTAGGGCAGGGCATGGGAATTCATGGGCTATGGATCCCTATGAGTATGAAGGCATACACCAAATTATATGCAATTCACATGTATTTGCTATTATTTTCCAAAAATAAGTGGATACCATTGTCATTCATAAAACACACACTCAAATAATTCATGTTTGTTCTTTGTCTTTATTTATTTCCCTAATTATAAGAACTAACCATAGATCAGCCATCAGACAGAGTTTGTGAAATATATGACATTAAAGGGAATCTTCAATCTCAATAAAGGTGGAAACCTCAGGTCTAAACACTTAAATGCATACAATCTTATTGATTCACAATTGTGCATGTCCTTTAATCTTATAAGCCCCCATGAGATCTTGAAGAGTTTCTTATAAGTTACAGAAGAACTACACCATACTTCTGAATCCTACAGTACCTCATTCAGTACTGAATACGTGGTGGGTGTCAAACAAATACTTGTTTCAAGCTTCCCTCAGGCAGTAAAGTATAATGGCACACTTTAGAAAGATCCAGACTTATTTGCTAAATGATGGGCTAAGAAAAAGCTTGATTCTATAGCCTATTAAGTTGCCAAGAACAGTGGAGCTTCCCACCCTTCGTTCCGTCCATGGCCACCTTGCATGGACTTTGGTGAAAGTTCTGATTGCCACTCGATAGATCTGGGGGTCAGAACTATGGTTTCTTTAATACCAGCTGATATATAGAAATTCAAATCTCCCATGTCTATTTACAAAGCAGAAATTAGAGATAAGCCTTGAAGGAAATCATTTCAATTCCCCTTTCTTACACAGTATCAGGATCAAGGGGTGATGGAACTCCTTTAACATATTGCTAGCTTTCAAATTTAGTTAAATTATAGGTTCAAATTAAGACCTGGATAACATCAGATAGCTACACAATTGCTACAAAATATAGAATACCTATCTTTAGATAGAGGGTGAAGGAGAATTCTAATAACTGGCATTGGCAGGAAAAGTTCTTAAGGTAAAATATGGTTCATTGTACATTACCATTAATGAATAAAATTTTTTAAGAAGTAGATTTCCTGAATAATTGAAATTTACTCATTTATAGTTTCAAATTTTTATATTAAAAATTTTATATCAATATTTTCTAAACTGCCTTACATGCTTGCTGGTTACATTAACAAATGATTGAAAATAACTCTTCCTGGGGCACCTGGATGGCTCAGTTGGTTAAGCCTCTGACTCTTGATTTCGGCTCAGGTCATGACTCAGGGTTGTGAGATCAAGCACCATGGCAGGCTCCATGCTGAGTGTGGAGCCTCCTTAAGATGCTCTCTCTCGGGGCGCCTGGGTGGCGCAGTTGTTAAGCATCTGCCTTTGTCTCAGGGCGTGATCCCAGGGTCCTGGGATCAAGCCCTACATCAGGCTCCTCCGCTGGGATCCTGCTTCTTCCTCTCCCACTCCCCCTGCTTATGATCCCTCTCTCACTGACTGTCTCTCTCTCTCTGTCAAATAAATAAATAAAATCTTTAAAAAAAAAGATGCTCTCTCTCTCAAACAAAAACGAAAACAAAAAACAAAAAAAAACCCCAACCAAATGAACAAAAAAAAACCCTCTTCCTTGGGATGCCTGGCGGGCTCAGTCAGTTAAGCATCTGCCTTTGGCTCAGGTCATGATCCCAGAGTCCTGGGATCAAGTCCCACATAAGGCTCCTTGCTCAGTGGGAGCCTGTTTCTCCCTCTGCCTGCTCATCCCCCTGCTTGTGCTCTCTCTCTCTCTCTGACAGATAAATAAGTAAGATCTTTTCTAAAAAAAACCCACAAAACTCTTCCTTACAATCATCACATTGAATATCAATAATTACTTTATAAACTCTGGTATATAACAGGGCTTTTTACCCCTTCATTAAATGATCCTAGACTACTATACACTTTGAGTTTTGTGGGATTTTTAAAAATTTTATCCTGAAATAATTTTAGACCTAATTAAAATTTGCAAAATAGTAGAGAGTTTCTACATATATCCTTCACTCAACTTCCCCAATGCTGTTATCTTAAATAACCACAGTGCAATCATCAAAGCCAAGAAATTACCATTGGTACAATAGGTACTATTAACTGTAGATCTTATTCAAATTTTGCCAGTTTTTCCAATAATGTTCTTTTTCTGTTCCAGCATCTAACCCAGAATCCCACACTTAATTTTTTTGTCTCCTGAGTCTCCTACAATCTATGACAGATCCTCAGTCTATCCCTGTCTGTCATGATCCTGTCACTTTTGATGAGTACTGGTCAGTTATTTTGCAGAATTTCTGTCAATTCGTCTCACTTTTTCAATGATTATATTAAAGTTGTACATTTTTGGCAAAAGTATCACAATATGTAAGCAAGGTTTTGCCCTTTCTTTGGTACATACTATCAGGTTTGTGGTAACAATGTCTTATTCTTAGTGATGTTAACCTTGGTCTCTTGGTTAAGGTAGTGTCTGCCTGGAGATCCCAAGTTACTTTTTCTTCCCTTGGTAATTAATCAATATTTTTCTGATTTGTTAATACAGTTTTTCCAACTCTTTCGTCAGAGTAAAGCATCAGAAATCACTCCGAGTGCTTGCCACTAATAACTTGCTTTTTCTAATCTTCTGTAGGCTTAAAACTCAGAAAACGTTGTCAGAATCCTGACATAATTATCAATATATTTATTTTTTTAAAAAGATTTTATTTATTTATTTGACAGAGATAGAGACAGCCAGCGAGAGAGGGAACACAAGCAGGGGGAGTGGGAGAGGAAGAAGCAGGCTCATAGCGGAGGAGCCTGATGTGGGGCTCGATCCCATAACACCGGGATCACGCCCTGAGCTGAAGGCAGACGCTTAACCACTGTGCCACCCAGGCGTCCCTATCAATGTATTTATTGATTTGGGTTTATTGTTCATTTATTGGTTCATTGTAGACTTTTACAGATAAGTCTTTTTGCTGCTTAGACATCCTTTGTGGTTACATTAATGTTCTTGGTTTTGATGTTTTCTATCTAGAATCTACATTGTTGATAATGCCTAATAACTGACCCTTCCTTAGTGGCACTTAAGTTTCAGAGAAAGATATACAAAAAATCAAAAGTTGATTTACTAAAGGTATATTTCCAGTTCAACAAGCAAGTTTACCATGACAGTCCGTTCCCAGTTGGTAGTATAAGAAATTAAAATAGGAGGAGTTTGGTAGCCATTAATTCTGTTTATACTTGATTTGTTAGATGTAAAGAGACGTGACACCTATAAACCAAAAAGCTGCTTTGTGATGATATGAATGTTAATTAATCTCTCCACATCTCTAAACTCTGGCTCCGGGTTCCAAATCATCTAGGCTAAGGAGCTGACAGAAGAATCAAGTCTTCAAATTCCATCTTCCCAAAGCCATCAATAACATAGAAACATCTTACTGAAAAGATATTCACAATGTCATCAAACCTATCTCTCTGCTTCTATGTAGGATCTCACTGCAACCATTTCAGAAAGGGAAGCTGTGTGCCTTAAACTCCAAATCTTTCAGAGAACACTCCTTTCTTATTATGTGCCTCATATATTTCCTTTTCATTCAAAATATCCATGTAGATTAAACATATTTCCATCTACAGTGAGAAATATTTAAAAATACAGCACACGTTAATCATATATTTAAGATCTTTTCATAGGTTTCTCCTGCTTTAATTTGATGAGGGTGAGATCTGGCCCATTCTTCCTGTTTTATATATCCAAAGAAGAACCCAAACATTTCTCAAATAGCATGTCCTAAAAAAAAATGCGATTCATGGTTCTCTATCTCCCTTATGCCAAAATGATTGAGTCACTGTTGTTCTGTTGTTTAATCTGATAATTATGCAAGCACTAAATCTTACATTGGAGCAGAAAATGTTAACACACATTGAAAAACCAAAAAGCGTAGAACTATAATCTGTATGATAAAATGCATTACTCTGTTTAAAAGGATTGTTTTACAGATGCAATTAACAATCAGCGATCATACAGTTTAGACCGGTGTTTTGATGCCATCTGTTGGAATAAGTCCTCTTACTCTCTGGAATGAAGCTATAATTTTCAGTTTACAGTTTCATTAGGCAACATACAGTGTAACAGTCACCAAAAGAAGAGAAATCCTAAATACTTTCAGTTTTATAGTCTTCCATAAACAATTAAGCATGTTGCTGAAATTTTCCAAAAGAGAGAGAATTTAGAAAATTAGCAACATGACCACAGATTGCTGTTTTATTTCACGGCCTTAAAATATCACCAACAGTTCAAATAGCCAATGATGGTTTTCTAATTTTAGTTTCAATATTTGAAATGTAACTTCCAGCCTTTTTATTTATGATTTTTTATTAACTTTAAAAAATGCTTGCCTTGTGCCTAAACAACTTATGCCATAATATCCGTGATAAAAGTTAACAAATAACCTGTCCATTACGACACATTACTGTTTGTTGTTATTAGCTTATTAAATGCCAGATCAAATCTTTGGGGGCCTTTAATACACTAGGGGGTGCTAGTTCTCTACATGTACACATTTATAAGGCAAACCTTTTTCTACAATTAATTTTTTTGGAATTATAAAAGTTGACCTAAAATTCTAATAGAGTATGTAAGTTGCATACATATGAAGAAAACAAGAAAGAAAAAAAAAAGAACTCATTAAAATTACACTCTGAATTAAACAGCAAGAGTCCAAGTGGGAGTGCAATTTTACACTGCAAGAGGTAAGATCCATATAGTCTCGGTTCATGGTTCAGACATCAGTTGCTAGTATCAAACAAAACCTGAAAAGAAAGTCACAGCTTTTCAAAAAGTATAGTATTGGGCCCAAATTCCTTAATGCTATTTATTACGTCTATGGTGCTCCAAAGGAAATACAAAGAAAAGCCACCAGGGAGAAAAGATTTCTTTACTAAATTCAGACAACTTATTTGAGATTCTTTTCCTTTGATATGCCATTCAAACAGGCCCAAATGACAATAAGTCACCATTAAGATCTGAACTTATGCTCTACAGTAGGCTGGTAAATTGCCTCAAGTAACTAATGGCTCTCTGTTATGATTTGTAGCACCTGAATGATGAAAGTACACACACACACGCACATGCACACACACGGATGTGTGAGCGCACACACACACCAATGTAAAGAAGAACCAGGTTTACTTTTAATATTTTTAACAATATTTTTAACAGAATCAAATCCAACAGGGACATTACCCCAAATTCCATTCTCTATGGTATAGGTGTGGGAGGGAGGATATATTTTCCCTTTCATCTTTTTGGGTTTCGTTTTCCTTCTTTGAAAAAACTAACCAATAGGATTCCATATATACTCAAATTCAGGTAAAGCATACTAACCTACCATTTTCCACTTTCAGAGATAATTGGATTTTTAAGAACCTTTCTTCCAAAATAGAAGCCCTGGCATCTCTTTATCAATTACCAGGATCTACTTCTAACTCATTTTGCTTCTCCCTCTCCTCATTCCACCAAACTGCAGGCATTCATCTAGTCTCTCCCACCTTTTCTTAGTATAACGAGAAATATTCCAAAAAGTTGTTCCCAGCTTGTTGCATGTCCTGCTCCACCAAATGCCATGGAGTACTTGGTAGATTCTGTAGGCTTGCTATATATTGCTTGCAGTGGGAAATACCACACCCAGCAGGAGTCTGTTCAGAACACCTTGATATCATGGTAAATAAAGACTATTTAAAAATATTTAGATGAATCATATCTCTGGATTACCTTCCAGCACATCAACCCACAGCTACAGCAAGAAGAGAGCCACATACTTTTCCTAAACGGAAACAGGAATATAATGCTCGGGTGATGTTATCAACACATGGAGGGCATAACACCTGGAATGTATGAACAATTAGCCAAGACCTCCATAGGAGTCCTGGAAGGTTTTATGTAATGATTTTGGAAAATCCTAATCTGAGACCATCATCTGTTATTTTATAAACGTATAGCCTCCAAACTCTGCCTAGTAGCAGCTTCACAGTTGCAAATACGCAAATGTTTTAAATTTGCATTTAAAAAGGCAATTTCATGGGTTCATTCTGAGTCACAACAGAGATTTGTCACATACATCACGTTTTCATCCTTTCTTTGAGGACAGAGGCCAAATCTAGCATTGTTTATACCTTGGTATAAGAGATGAAGGCAAGAAAATGGTTTTCAAAATAGTAGTAATTATTAGAGTTGTCAACTTATACTGACAAACAGTACAAACTCTGTCGTTCTGTATTTGGATCATAGAATCTTAGAGTTAGAAGAGGCCTAAAAGTCATTTTATTAAACTCCCCATGCATGAATCTCCCTTACTCATCACAGATAAATGGCTTTCCAGTTTCAACTTACACCCCTCTAATCACAGAAAATCACTGCCTTACAGGCATAATTATTAGAAAGCTCTGCCTTTTATTGATGTGATGCCTGTCTTCTCACCATCTTTTTTTATTGGTCAGGTGATGCTGTATATCAGAGTTGTTCTTGAGTCTGTACTGTCTGGGATCAACTCCCAGTTCAGCCAGTTACTAGCTTTGTAACCTTAGATAAGTAACTTTATTTGGCCCTTCAACATACATTTAGAATTTGCTGACCACTTGTCATTACCTCCACAGCTCTCACCCTTATCCCTGTAACCATTGTCTTGAAAACTTCCTGCCCCACGAACCTATTTTCAACATGGCTGCCAAGAGTGATCCATTTCAAATTTGGTCAAACCGAGTCAGCCTACTGATCAAAATTGTGCAATGACTTCACATTTAATTCAGAGTAGAAGTTTAAGTCCCCACAATGTCCTCGTGCTTCTCTACCCTGTTACACTCTAATTTTATCCCTTCCCACTTGCCCTTCAGCCACTCAGGCAGCTTTAGCCACATTGATCCCCTTGCAACTAAGTACAAAAGACAGATTCCTGCATTCAGGTCTTTGCTCTAGCTGTTCTCACAGCCCAGAACTCTCCTCCTCACCCCACCCCTGACCCCAGAACCCTGCCTCCTAATCCCACCTTCCCCCTCAAGTCTTTGCTTAAATCTCACTTTCTCACAGAGACTTATTCTGGTTATTCTGAGCCCCATCCACCTCATCGCCCAGGACTCTTGATGACTCCCCTTACGCTACCTGCTTTTAAACAACTAATTTACATATGGTAAAGAAAAGCAGGTTTCTGTCTACAAACGCACAGAACGACAGTTTTTGTCTGGCAGTAAGGAGTCATGGTATTAATTCTTCATGTTTCTACTTTAAATGTGTGATTACTCCTCTATTTTACATATCTAAGGAAGAAAAGACTACACATGTCACTGGTTCCCTCTCTCACCATAAATTTCATCCCCCCTAAAAGAAACAGGCTTGTTTGGCACGATAGTGATCAAAATATTCCACATGGAAATGTTTACAATATATCTTTAAAAGGGAGATTTTTAAGATTGAGAAGAACACAATCACCATAAAGATGGGGCATGGAAACACGCTACTTGAAGATAATGAAAGGAATTGGGGGTAGGGGATATTTCTGGAAAAAATATCATACTAGAGAAATAATTATCTTCAGATATTTGAGAAACGTCATTTGGAACAAGACCAAATTAATTTGTTTTGACTCCAAAGGCCAGAATTAGGTCCTTTGAGAGAAATTACAGCAGGAAAATTTTAGTTCAATATTAGGAAAATCTATAAATTAATTAATGCAGACCAAATATAAAATTGGGTGGCTTTGAGAGGTCAAAAGTTTTCTGTTATTGCAGAAATGTAAACAGAGGCCAGATAACCACCGGCATTAGTTTGCTAGGGTTAGGTGACAAAAAACAAACTGGTTTTCCCACAGAATTCAGAGATATTATTTTTAAGCTACTATTTACTACATAAAATTTTCACAATATTAAGATTTTTAAAATAAAGAAAATTAGTTGTCCACAATTCTGTCACCTATACCGATGAAAGTCTTCATCATTCTCTGTAAGCTTGCATAACACACTGAGAACAGACTGAGTGATAGCATTGGGTACTAAGAAACTCAAGATCTTTTAAAGGAAGCAGCTACAGGAATTGGGACTGATTTGAATGAGATGGGAAAGAGAGAAGAAAGCCTAGAAATGAGTCGAAAGTCTCAAATCTGGATAAACTGAAAGGATAGCATCGACAAATATTTATTAAAAAGGTACAAGAACTGAAGTCAGGAAAACCAGTTTAGAGTAGAGGCAAAGTATATGACTTGAACATTGTCATGTTCTGATAGAAGCAAATCTGCCCCCTAAATTCTCCCCTAGGCAGGTGGCTCTTCATACCTGGGGTTAAAATTAAATAACCATAAAATCAAAACCACAATGAGATATTATTTCACACCTGTCAGAATTGATATTATTATGCTTCATTCCCCCTTCTGATTACCCCCCCTTTCTTTATCTCTTTCTTCTCCTACCGATCTTCCTAGTTCTTATGTTCCATAGATGAGAGAAACCGTATGATAATTGTCTTTCTCTGAAGCATGAGAGACTATGGACTCTGAGAAACAAACTGAGGGCTTCAGAGGGGAGGGGGGTGGGGGATTGGGATAGGCTGGTGATGGGTAGTAAGGAGGGCACGTATTGCATGGTGCACTGGGTGTTATACGCAACTAATGAATCATCGAACTTTACATCAAAAACCAGGGATGTACTGTATGTGACTAACATAATATAATAAAAAATATTATTATATAAAAAAGGTATAGATTGAATAAAAGATGGATTTATGACTTTAAAAAAATAAAAATAAATAAAAAAGCAAAGTTTCAATTAAAAAAAAGAATTGATATTATCAAAAAGGCTAGAAATAACAAGTTGGCAAGGATGTGGAGAAAAGGCAACACTTGTGCATTGTTGGTGGGGATGTAAATTGGTGCATCCACTATGGAAAACAGTATGGAGCTGCCTCAAAAAAATAAACATTAGAAAGACCATATGATCCAGCAATTCCACTTCTGGGTATTCATCTGAAGAAAACAAAAACACTAATTTAAAAAGATTTGTGCACTTCTGTGTTCACTGCAGCGTTACTTACAATAGCTGACATATGGGGACAACCAAGGTATCCATCCTTGGATGAGCGGATAAAGAAATACACACACACACACACACACTGGAATATTACTCAACCATAAAAAAGAGTGAAATCTTGCCATTTGTAACAACATCAATGGACCTCAAGGGCATTATGTTAAGTGAAATAAATCAGACAGAGAAAGATGAATACCACGTGATCTCACATATGTAGATTATATTATATAACAAGCCCATATAGAGAATAGTTTGGTGGTTGCCAGAGGCAGGTGGTAGGGATGAGAAAAATGGGTAAACTTTTTTCACGATTTTCTTTAATTTAAACATTGAATAAAAGAAAAGATGTGGCATATATATGTACGCCCGCCCACACATACATACAGAATATTATTTAGCCATTGAGAGAAAAGGAAATCTTGCCATTTGTGACAACACAGATGAAACTTAAGGGTATTATGCTAAGTGAAATAAGTCTGACAGAGAAAAATAAATACTGTATGATCCCACTTATATGTGTAATCTAAAAAAGGTGGATTCATAGATACAGAAAGTAGAATGGTGGTTACGAGGGCCTGGAGGTAGGGTGAATGTGAAGATGCTGGTCAGAGTAGCCACTTCCAGTTATAAGATGAGTGAGTTCTGGAGATCTCATATGCAGCATGGTGACTACGGTGAGTAATACTATATATTATGTACTTGAAAGTTGCTAAAATAAATAACCATTGAACATTTTTAGAGCTTCTAAAGGTGTGAGCCTTCAAGGTATCACCTTACTGCTGCTCTCCTAACACTCCAGGCATATTTAGCAGCAACGAAATTCGCACAACTCAACTGAACACTTAAATTGTATTACATTCCAAATCTTATTACCAGCAAGTATCATCTATTTTGTCCTTGCAGAAGTAAAATCCCTAAAACTATATCCTTCAGTCAACAAACCGTGAAGGTGTTCATCTTAGTCATGAGAACAAAATGTGTCCACTGGATAGAGGGTCTGCATGGATCAGATGGGATAATATAACTAAAGTTCTTTGCAGCCTCAAAGTCAACAAGCAAATATTGGGGAATGCTATTTAAGTATGTCAGATGGTCTTCTATGTGCCAGCACAGAGAGCAGAATACACAGACAAACATGAATGTGGTTTCTGACTTTATATCAAGTCAGACTTCCAGGTTCAAGCCCTGGTTTTGCAGCTTATTAGCTCTATAACCATGGGCAAGTTACCTAACTTCTCGGTGTTCAGTTTCTTTTACCTGCAAGGGGGGATAATAATTGTACAATACTAAGAGAGATTGCTGTGAGGAATAAGTAACATGATTATGTATAAAACACATAGAACTACACCAAACATCAAGTACATTATCAATAAAATAATCATTATTATTTTTGTTATTATTTAGCTTAAAATTTAGTTTAGGGACAGCATGGATATAGATAGCTAATGATATGTACATGATGTATATATGTATGCACATTCAAGATCTATATACACAAGATATGTGCGTACCTATACACACATGCATTCTGTACATAAAGTAATAAATTTAAAATGCCGTATGTGTATAACAAAGTCAGTTTCTGAGTAAGTGGATAGAATCTCAGGATTTGACAGATGCAGGAAACCATTGTAGGAAAGGAGCATCTGCCCTAGGAAATAGTTTTGTTTACTGGCTGTCTTTCCTCCAAAACGTGAAATTCTTGAAGGCTAGAGGTCATGTCTAACTCGCCATTTAATCCTCAGTGACCAGCACATTACTGATAAATCCACAGCTCTAATACATATTTGTTTGGTTAATGCAAGAATAAATGAATGTACGAAAAGGTAAGGAGCATATTCTGGAAACAGAGAACATTGTGTGCCCAGAGCAGGGGATTCACATGATAATAACAGTAATTATTACTTACTAAACATTCAAACAAATGAGACAGGTCCCAGGAAAAAAACTAGATTTGACTGCAGGAAAAGAAAGGTAAAGGAGCAGAAGAGAAAAAGGCTAAAACATTTTTGCAAAGAGAGATATTTGTAGTAGCATAAATGATCTCCTAATTCCTGGACCTGTGGCCCTTTCTGTCTCCACAGCTCTCTGCACAGCAATTGTGGGCACTTAGGAATCTCCTCGCTGGAGAACTCTAGATCACAACCTCCAGGGAAGTCAAGGGCTTCCCATACTTCCTTTTCACCAGAATAAACAAAAACATAATCCTTGTATTTAGAAACCTTTAGTTAAACCTCTAATATCTATAGGCAGAGTCAATTAACACTCTTCCCAGATGGGAATCCATCCCATTTTATAGTCTCTTGAAGAAGAAATGCCACAACCTCTAATGTTATGTCTTCATTGTCAGGAAGTGATTCTATTCCTCCAATAAAACCCTATGGATCTCATTCCATTCTTTGAAACAGTTCCTTTATTATTTTTTAAGCATCTTTTAATATGTACTCTCTTCTCCAAGTTACACCATTTCAGTTCCCCCTACAATTCTTCTGAGGTATTGTTTTCATATTGCTTTATCCCTCCTATGCCTTTCCTCTAACCTCCCCAACCTTGTGTTTGCCAGGGAGTGAGCCATTGTTTACGTATTATTCCTTCTGACCCTTGGTTCAGGGCTCATTTTCCAGTGGAACTGTCTCTAAGGTGCCTTTGTGAGAATTAGGAAAAGATGCTCCCCTCTTGGCAGACCATTTTAAAAAGTGCCCCTCTCTAGAAAGGCCAATTAGAAAAGGGCCCCTTGGAGCGAAGAAAAAAGTGCTCTGTTCTTATGCCTTGGTGAGGCACCTTTACACACTGAATAAACCAAACAATTACACATGGCAGCCCTGCCTTTGAGACACCTGTGTTTAGAGAACAGGGTTAGTTATAAAGAATCTATGTGCCACAGAGCATTGTTCTCTTGGAAACCAAACCCCTTCCAGGTTCTTCCCTCTATTTTTTTTTTTTTTTAAAGTATAACCTACTGCTTAGCAGAACTTTGAAAATAGCCTGATAAGGACTAAAAACTAAATTCTGAATCTTCTGGCTCTTTCGTGCGTTTTCCTGTGGATTTCCACCGTAGGCTTACTTCCTAAGCTATAGCTTCATTGCTGTTCACTTCCCTGTAATGTTGCGATTTTACTGCTTGGTGCAAACATGACCAACCAGATCTTTGGATGATATGACAGTAACATGAGCTGAGCATCTCTGATTATAAAGTCATAGTCAGGGGCTCCTGGGTGGCTCAGTCATTAAGCGTCTGCCTTCAGCTCAGGGCATGATCCCAGAGTCCTGGGATCGAGCCTCACATCAGGCTCTTCCGCTGGGAGCCTGCTTCTTCCTCTCCCACTCCCCCTGCTTGTGTTCCCTCTCTCGCTGGCTGTCTCTATCTCTGTCAAATAAATAAATAAATAAATAAATATTTAAAAATAAATAAATAAATAAATAAATTTAAAAAATAAAGTCATAGTCACTTTGGGGGCAACATGGAGGCAGGGTCCTGCCTTCAAAAGTCTTAATATCTAGGTGGAGAGACAGAACAGCTACATTTAGAGGTAGACACCCATGCAGAATCACAAATGCAAGGTGCTATAAGAGGGGACAGATGTGACAGGGGTACAGAAGAAATGAAAATCACAGGATAGGGAATGGAGAACGAAGTAAAACAGCTTGGAAACTCTTATGGACGTTGGAGTAGGGAGAAGACTTACATGCACAGAGAGAGAATGGAAGGCAGACTTGGCAGTGTGCTTTCCCTCCTCTTCCCCAGGGTATGATCCCACTTCATCCCTAATGAAGTGGATGTACTGGAAAGAACACTGGGCTAGGGGCCTAGAAGTCTAGGTTCTAGTACATCTACTAATAACTATCAGTGTGACCTTGGACGAGTCTCCACATTTATGGATCTTCATGACCTCGTCTATTAAATGTGGCATTGGAAAAGATTACTTTCAAGGTGGATTCCAGCTCTTAGTTTCTATGATATTTTACATTCTGTGAGTTATTTCTTTATTTCCAATCTAAGAAGATCATTAATTAGGATCTTGATGTTCTGAAATGCTATCTCAACTTATCCTAACATCTCCCTCTAGCCAGTCCCCAGCATCACAATTGTAACTGTCAAAGTCAAACAATTCTGGTCTCTAGTCTGACAATTTTCCTTTTGTTCTCACATCTGAGAAATGAATTATACTTAAAGCCATTTTGCACTTAATGTTTTAGCCTCAGGGAGCCGAGGTTTCCTTGAATTAAAAAGTGTAAGCAACATGATAGGGAATGAAATCACAAATCCACTAAACGCTTCCATGTTATTTTCTTGGTCAATATATTCATCGTAACATGCTTTAGAAATACTGCATAAACCCTGATAATGCAATCTGTTATTAAATGGATTTAAATATGCTGGGGTCAATAGTCAACCCTCAATGTCACTGGTTTTATATTAAAAACCACATATAAGGTAAACGCACATGTAAGGTAAGTAAGTCATTTTGTTCTATAAATTGGTTGAGTAGGTAAATAGTTTATTCTGACCTCAACATCTGCATTTTATAGGTGTTCACTTTTTAAGACAGGATCATTTCCCCAAAGAACTTCAAGAACCGTGTTGATTGTTCCTATATAACAAATATAACAAATAATGTTTCTAAATAACAAAGGATGTTCTAGCTGAGATCTATCAGATACTCTAGCTGAGAATATGGAACAGATATTCTAAATATCCATTTTCTATTGAATAAAGATCTCCAATTTCTCTGTAGAATTCCTTTTTTATTTAACAATTTTAGATTAAATAACCTATTATAAAGAGATAATAATAATTAACTTCTACATGTTGGCACAAATTCGAAAAGCAACATATAGTATACTTACTCCCAAATATATGCCTATATCGCCACTGCCTCCCAAATTTCCACTAATATGACAGAAAGTGAATAAAATAATTAACAAACCCATAAGAATAACGGAATAATAGAGTAGATGACAGGAAGCCAAAAACCATGAGTAACATTTTGGAATGGAATGGTAAGTGCTAACTGATTTAACAGAATAGGGAAAGCTGAAACCTAGGTCTTGAGGAGAAGCAGCAAAAAGCCTGCTATGGAGGAAGTGGTGGTTGTAATCCGTATGGAGAAAAATTAGACTCTCAGATCCCCCTGTCCCTACATCAACCAGAGGACTTGATCAGAATAACTGTAGATTAGGGGCTATTAAGTGTAACAGAGAGAGGGGGCGTGCAACCACACAGAAAACCAGGGGATTAAGTAATTGTCTATGTCAGATACTCTCAAAAATTTTGGTCTCAAGACCACTTTACATTTAAGAATTTTAAGAACCTCAAAGAGTTTTTGTTTCTTTTGGTTATATGTATCAATATTTATCTTATCATAAATTACAATGGAAAACATTTAAATATTTATGAACTCATTTAAATAAAAATGGCAAGTCTTTTATATATTAATACTATAAATATTTTTATGAAACTATATTTTCAAAAAAACTAGAGAGAAGAGTGGCACTGTTTTACATTTTTATGAACCTCTTTAATGTACAGCTTCATGGAAAATAGATTCTCGTATATGTTTCTGCCTTCAATTTATCATGACATGTTGTTTTGGTAAAAGAACGCCAAGAAAATCCAGCCTCACAGAGATATGATTTAGGAAGGGAAGAGTGTTTTAATAACCTTTTCAGATAACTGTAAATATTTTTCTCTCATGCTACACCAAAAACTCAACAAGTGGTAGCTTCTGAAAAGAGAGCTGCAATATGAAATCTGAAACCATACCAACTGTCACATTAAAAGCAATTGGTGTATCTTGTACTTTGACCCATGCCTTGTTTTGTAATGTTCTGGTCATTTAGAAAATATCAGTTTACTGATTTAGATACATCTTCCAAATATTAGCATATTTTATTACATAATATCAAAAAAATCATAGTGGTGACTATCATTTCTGAACCCATTACAGGAAGATTTCAAGCTCATGTTAGTGGAAGATACAAGTCTCCCAAAATTCTACCTTTCTCAAATTCCGTTATCGGCCACCAATATCCTGAATTGTTTTTCTTGAAGTGACAAAATTACCTTATTTTTGAGAGAGTGTCTACCAAACAGCCACGTTAGAATGACCATCTTATGTAAGCCATTCCTTCAAGCAAAAATGGTGTTCTGGGGAAAAGACAGATTGTGCAGCTTATAACTCAAACAACTGCAGAGTGCTTTTCCACAAGATGCCATGGCACATATTGGTACGTTTGCAGAAGTGCCTTCATGTACTTCTCATTTCACCAAAGAGAACAATAAAAGGGTGTGCACTCAAAGTCAAGATTAAATAATAATTCATAACTTTTACTATTCATTAAAAACATTTTTAAGTGAGATTGCTTTATTTTTTGTTTTAACTGTAAGTACGCAGCAGTGAAGGACACGCCAATGGCTAGTAGAGTTTGGTGCCACTGATTAGTGGTAGGCACCAGCAATTTTTAACCACGGTTGCTTTTGCCGTGAAAAAGGCAAATATCTTCTTAGTGTTATTATGCAAATAGTTTTGACTCTGGAATCCCTGAGTCTTGAGAAGCCTCTGGGGTCCATAAACTACATTTTGAGAACTGCTGGCCTAAATACTTTATAATGTGTTCTTTAAAAATACAGCAGTCAGATTTTCATCTCCAGGCAAGATACTAGATGATTCCTCTCTGGAGATGTAGGCCAGTGCAAGATTACAGGCCTGTGGGTAATGACATTTAAGGGTTTACAAATGAAACAGCCAACAAATCCTAGAAATAGAAAATCTTGTCCTGTCCCTGACACACACACACACACACACTGCTCCTAATATTTTCCTGGTGCCTTGTGTTTTAAATATGAAATGAAGCCAAGGATCACTAAATATCTCAGAAAAGCCTCTAAGAAAAAAATCAGGCAAATATAAACACACAAACTGAAAATAGAGACAATGCAGGGAGCAAAAATTAAATATATAATCAGTGTCTTAAAAGAGAGGTAAGAAAACTATTGCAACCATGAAACAAGAATAGATCAATAAAGAACTCTTGAAACCTTCAAAACTATGGTAGCAAGACTTTAAGAAATTCAGTAGGATGTTCAGAAGACAGAGTTGAGTTTGTTCTTCATTACGGAATATAGAACAAAAAGACAAAGTAATGCAAAAGCAGGAGAGGAAAAAAACAAGAAAAGTAGAGAATAAATCCAGAAATCTTAAAATCAAAATACTGAGAAAAACATTTCTTCTACACCTGGCAAGTATAAAGGAAGACTATAGACATTATCAGACTTTTAAGGATTATAAAATATTTACTTCCTATCCACTTTCTCAGAAAATTACCAGGACATCCATCCATCCAATAGGAGATTAAGGAGAAAACCTAGGCAAAGGATCCAACCCAAGAGAGAAGTGAAGTGAATTCCTAGAACTATGGCAGTGGAAAATCCCAGGACGGTGCTTATGTACCATCCTCAAGGGCAGAGTCTGGACTGGAGCAGAAGGAAGGAAGACTTCAGGAGAGATGCCACAGGACAAGATGAAACTTATGGATTATCTAGCATATTTGACCATATAGAGAGGGATATAGTTCAAACAGACAATTTAAGGAAGAAAACCCAACTAAAAAAATATAAGGCAATGACTGAGTCCGGCGGGGGGGGGGTAGGGAAGTGTGATAATAGCATACCATATAGCACAATTATGAAGAAAATTTACATCACCATAATGTAAACACCAATTATTCATTTAACCCAAATGTTGTCCCAGCGAAACAGGAACACAGTGGGGAAGGAACTGCCAGAGCAACAGTTCTCAACTTTTTTTTCCTCTGGGACACACAGTCATGTGTGATATCCCATGGATGTTCCCATTGTGCTAAATTTTTTTTATAATAATTTTTTATTATGTTATGTTAGTCACTTTAACATGATGTTTCTGTCCTGCTCAAGAAATCATATCAGAATACAGGCGACTAAGAAAGAATACTGTAAGATAATTTTTTGATAAATTTGAACAGTGGTTAATGTGTCAAAAATTTAATATTCACAAATATCCCTACTTTAGCTGTTGCTAGTAGAGATCAACATACCTCACAACCAATCTTAATAGACTAATATGTCATAAGAACCGTGGGGCTATAGCTGGATTACCAGAGTCAGGCATATAAGAACAAAAGTAAACCATGTAAACCTCTCATTAGTGCCATTTGCTACTTATGGAAGAATCATGGGACCAGAGAATGTTGTTTATTATTATTATTATTAATTATTACTATTATTATTATGAGAAGCAATAGAGCCTGCGTGATATTGAAAGATAACTGATCCTCAGTCCACAGTATCTAACAGATCAATGAGAGTACAGGCATCTGTTGCAAACTATGAAGGATGAGTCATTCATAAGCAGCCATTACTCAGCTCCAACCATTTATAACCACGCTGGAAGAGAAGCACATTCTCATTCCATCTCATCTGTATCTTACACTTCCACATCCTAATGTGAGTCCCCTGATATCCGAGATGTAAGTCACCATAAATGTATACTGAGTATGATTCATATTTCTCAGACAGCCCTGATTTGCAGACAGAATCTCCCTTTTAAATTTACAAACCATGAAAATGTCCAGAATCCAACATCTCCATTTATAAACTTCACCTTCCAGATGGCTTCTCACTATTGGAAAATATATACAAATCCTGTATCCAACCCTGCATTCAAATCTTCAGTTCAGAAAATAAGATTATCCCATTTGTTATCTAATTCAATTGCAGAGAAGCTTAACTCCTTTTCCTATTGGGCCGTGTTGTGCTACTTGGACTGAGCTAATGCCCAATGATTAGGAGGGTGGAAATCATACATGGTAGACTTGGCAATGCCTCTAAAGGACTGAACAGTGTGTGACATAAGAGAATACCATAGCAGTAATTCAAATAATATTTTTGCCTTCTCATTTTCCTCCCAGATCCCATCCTCTCTGCCCTTCTTGGATAGCCTTCCCTTATCCACCAAGCATGTGGCTGGAGTGTCCCACCTTCATCCTGACACATCCCCATCTCGATATTTGGGTCTCAACCTTCCTACCAGGCTCAGAGGAAGAGGTTTCTGACCTGATGTATGAAGATCACAGTCTGTATTTATCCTGGGCCGTACAACCATGGTTCACCCTCCTGCACATTCAAAGTCTGCCCTCCTCTCCTCAACTACACCCTGGTTTCCCAGACGTCAAACAAAAGTGAACAAATGCTTCATTTTACCTTGTGCTTTCTCTTAGCTGCTGCGCTATCAGCCCCTTGTTCTCCTTCCCATCCTTTACCATTCTTTACATGACTTTTCCTATGTCTTGCCTTCCACTTGGCTCCAATTATGACTGTAATAACAGAAATGTGTCACATTCATACTCCATTCAGTTTACAAAATACTTTCACTATTCCTTTCAGACCTCACAATAACCCTGTGAAGGAAGTAGAACCAAAATGATCCTCACTTGATAAAAGAAGAAACTGAGCTTCTGAGAGCTTAAGGCAAATACTCAAGGTAATACAGCCAGTTAGTGACACAGAAATTTAAGCTGGATCCACTGAATTGTGGTCCAGCAGCTTTCCACTGTTCCACCACTTCTGGAGCTGTAGGGATTGCTACTAGGTTCTTGCCAAACCCAGCGATAATTGTCTTAGTCCTTTTATCCCTTTGTTTTTCTTTGCCTTTTGAGAGTGTATTGATTAATCTTCAAAATCCTTGAAACAGTCTTTGTTCTTTTAAACTCTCTTTCCCCAGCTTTCAGGATAATGCAATTTTCAGATTCTTTTTCTAGTTCATTAACCATTTATCCTCCTTCTTCCTTTCTGTACCCCTTTTCCAGATGAAAAGATTTTGCTAACATTTTACTTTCTGGGGGTTGGTTTGTTTGTTATTTTTTAGGTCTCTTCCTCCTGAGTCCCCGGCCTTACACAAATGACTTTACATCTGTTTCTAAATTAGAAAGTTAAAGACACTTTAAATTTTGCCTATTTTTTCCTGTCCCAGGCCATATTTCACCAAGTTCCATAGTTTGTTGCCTTGTCTCATGTCTGCTCTCTCTTTCCATCCTCATTACTACCATCCACCTCCAGGAGCTTACCACTCCCTCATGACTAGATGATTCTGTCTACAATCGTTCAACAACCAAGTCAGTTTTCCTAACTGTGGTCATTGCATTTCTGTTCTCTCAGTCATCTTGCATACTGCTGCCAAAATATTCACCTTAATATAAGGTGCCCCTAGTGGCACTGCCTCCTCAAGGACATTCATTCAGCCAAGCATGATCTGGCCTTACTGTATAAGGCTCTTTGATGAGGATAACAGTGTCATTGCTTGGAGAGGCTATGATCCTAAGTGCCATTACTATCAAGAGTCCAGACAAGAAAAAGTATAGTGTTAGGAATGCCCGCTGAGGAAGAAAAATATCAACCAGGTGGGCATGGGGAGGCAGGAGAAAGCAAGAATACATGTACCTAGGAACAGATGAGGGAGGGAAGCTATACTGAGGGCAAGCTCAGGTTAAAGGTTGGGCTAACCAGCCTGTTGCCTTAGATCCTAGTCTATAAGAACACTAAAACAAGGCAGAAAACAAACTGTATTGCGAAGAACCCCCCCCCCCCAAGGAAAAGACTACATGCAGTGGAAGAAACTGTTTTTTTAAGCCACTTGAGGTGGGGAAGAGGGAGTGATGAGACTGCCAAAGGTCAGGCCAAAGGCTTCAGAAGGTGAGTCAATTAGCTGTAGGCTTTGTATGATTGCAAGGGGGTGGGCAACTTTGCGCCAGAAATGGGTTGCTCAGAACAAAGGCAAAGAGGCTGAACACTGCCACTAGAGGTCTGCTTCCTGTTTCTCCCAGACATCACTAACATGTATTGACTAAATATTGGTTTGAAGGGGCAACTGACAATTACCCTGTCTGGAGGCCTCACTCCTGCCCTGGATCAGGAATGCTAAGAAGTTTAGAATGCTTGGAGTTTAAGGTTTATCTAGCAGAATGCTGGTAAATATTTAACAACTGAGTCTCCAGGAGAAAAAAGCCCTAATTTCTAGTGTTTGCCAGTTTCCATGGTATAAATACTCTCCCACAGCTGATTTCAAACTACCAACAGGATGATATCATTGGACGGGGCGCTGGGAAGAGATGTGTGCAGTTGGCTCTCACAAGCTCCTGGGCTCTAGCACAACACTGACACAGGATAAAGTGTCTGGGACAGAAGCAAGAAAGGTCAACTAAACCAGATCATGGTGGACCTAGCATGCCAATTTTTGAAACACAGACTTTAGTCCATGGCAAAAGGAAACAATCAAAGGTTTTAAAGCAGAGGTAGAACATGTTTAGATTTGAATTTTTAAATGTCTCATTGTTAACCTCCAGTGGATCTGCACTCGTTTATTCGTTCCCCTTTTCAAACTAACCAAAGCATATTCACAGACAAATTTTAAAATACATCCAATAAAAGATTACCATCATAATCATAAAAACTTCTTTCTAACACTTCAATTTTTTAAAAAATTGGGAGAAAGAACATAAACAGATAATTAACAAAAATATAAATAGGCAGTAAGTATTTTAAAAGCTTAATGATCACTAGTAATAACACAGTAACTTCAAATGGTAACATGGCATTTCATATATCAGGTTGTAAAATATTTAAGAAGGATGGCAATAATCAGTGTTAGCAAAGGTATATAGAGAGATGGGAATTCTCCTACACTGTTGATGGAACTAGAAATTACTGAAAATTTCTGGAAGGTGATTTGGCCACATGCATGGATATGATATAGCTGACAAATGGACATAACTCTGTTCTAGGATTTACACTTCTGAGAAGTATCCTAAGGAAATAATGTCATAAATTCATGAAGTTATTCATTGCAGCATTGTTTATACTAGCAAAAGAAATTTGAAACAACCTATAAAGGTAGGTGATCAGTTTAATTTTGTATGCCACATCCATACATCAGATTACTACTTGACTATTTAAAACTATAATGTAGCTATTTTTATTGATATAGAAACTGTTTCTAAATTCTAAATATTTTTAAGTGAAAATCAGGTCATAACATATGAATATATATATATATTTATTCATATATATACATTCTGAAAGAAGGCACAATAAAATAATGATTATGTAAGAGAAGGAGAGTAATTAAAAATTTTAAATTTTCTTCTCTGCATGTTCTACTTTTTCTATAACAAATATAAATTATGTATACATATATAATATATTTAAAAAAGCAGTTTCTTCCACTGCATGTAGGTATATATAATATGTATATTATATACATATTATCCTCTCAGCTTTGATGGTCAACATAAGTACTCATATAAAGATTCTCTGTGTCTTCCACAAAATGGATATCCAGTGTTATTTACTTAATAAGAGCAAACACATATAACACATAACTATATACCAAGCAGTATTCTAAAGCATATAAAAAGGTAAATTTAATTCACAGGAGCCTTCCAACAACCCTATGAGCTAGGTAATGCTATTATCCTCATTTTACTGATGATGAGGAAACAGAAACACAGAGGATATTCAGTTGCCCAAGGTCACACAGCTGGTAATCTGTAACACTGACATTCAAACCCAGCCAGATTGGCTCTAGTGTTGACATTCTTAACCACCATGCCATATTGACTTTCTTGTAAACTCGCTAATTTACTTACCTGAAGAGTGGGACTGATAATATTACATATCTCCTGGACATCCCGTTGGGTTTAATTGAAATCATGCATGAAAGAACTTTGTTTAATGCCAGGTGCATAATTACAGTTAATAAGTGTTAGCTATTAATGATATTAAAAGTGATAATTCTACTACTCAGACCTCAACTACCACAACCAATTCACTTCATTTATTTCCCACTCTACCCAACACATATTCTCTCATTTACTTTTTAACTATCCCCCAAATACATCATACTTATTCTATATGTCCTATGTCATACTCATGTCTCTGCTCATGCTGCTGGCCTCAATGAAATCAGGTGACCAGACCTATCCAAATCACACTGGGACTTAAAAGCTTAGCTCAGATCCCTTCTCCAATTACTCTAGTCTTTTCTGACTTTCTATTACACTATGCTGTTTAATACACATGAGACAATTAATGTATAATTAACTGCTAGTTCTTTCTACCCAACAATACAGCAAGCTCTGTGAAAGCAGGGACGACTGTGAGAACATTTTTTCCCCTGAACCCCTCTTGTCACCTCCAACCCCAGGAGTACAAGATTTAGCTATTTAACATATACTTGCTTTATTTTTGTACTTATTCATGGAAAGATGTCCATAATAACAGAAATTCAGTTTATCTAAGTTTCCTAGCAGTTTCTTTCCAGAAGAAAGAGATGAATCACATTAAAAACAGGAAGAGCCTGACATGCAAATGCAAACACGGAGAAGAATGTACAATGTATAACTGTTAACATATACTATTAATTAATAAATATAGAACATTAGTAATATTATAATTAACAATAGCTATAGATATTTACTGCATGTCTCCTCTGTGTCAAGCACTGTGCCAAATGATTTATAGATACTACCTATTACTTACAACCATAGTATTAATAGAAATAGTCCTTGTAAAAATGGCAAATGAGAAAGCTTAAGAATTTGCCTGACGGAGCTAAGAATCAAATCCAGTTTGGTCTGATGCCAAAATGTACTCTTTTTCTGTGTATCTGCTTTCCTCCCATGTCTTTATACAAGGTTGAGATTTGGGATTTATTTTCCTATTTCTTAAGAATACCAATCACATCTACCTTCCTTGCCAGAATTTGTCTTTCTAAAAATTAGGGTCACTATAGAGCACTGTTTCAGATATTCTCCCAGAAAATTTAGTTACAATAGTACCAGAGACTCTTGGTTTTAAAGGAATCGTAATTAAAGCCAGTCCTACATTCTGGGCACTGTTACCATGAAGCTCTGGCTATCTACAATTATTACAGCAATTAGGGAGAAACGCGAGATGTTTTACTGTCAAGGACAGGGGGAACAGTCTGAGCCGATTTGTTGGAAAAAGTGTATCTATATCTCTTTGTGAATAAGATGGTGAAACCATAAATACTGTCACTGAAACAGTCCTTAGAGTCTTTGTTCTGTGGGTGTATGGATGACTTTTTACGGGTATTTCAGCCTGTGGCGCTGAGCTATAAATAGAAGCACAGTGGTTCAGAAGAAACCCTCCAGGCAGCCCACATGAAAGTTGTTCTTTAAGTCCCTCTCTTGGTGCGTCCCCCCTTCCATGATGTGTCCCCACATCCCCTTAGCCCCATACTCTGAGCCACTCGTAGACCACTCAGCTGGATTCTCCCAAACTGAGCAATTGCATGGAACAGACTAGAAAACGTTTACTTTCTTCACATGGAAAGCTCCGTTAAGCGACCCACATCTCTGATAACCGTCCACAGCCATAAACAGATACAGTCTGTACTCATTAATAACTCTCACCATCTTCAAACTACAGAAGTTGGAGCTCAACACAAGGCTGAATTTCCACAACAGGATATATGAATTTCCTCATTCTATTGGCTTTGTACTTCTTCTAAGCTGTCCTTGATGCAGTAACTAAATGTTAAATACGAAATAAATATTTTAGGAAAAAGCAGCTATTTTTAAAACATGGATATTAGTTTTATGTAACACTAACTTTTCCCAAGTGTTTTGTAACTTAAAGAAGCCTTTCTAATATAAAGGGTAAATTTTATAATGAATATGATATTTTTATAGGCGTAATAGGAGCACATGTAATTCATTTTCATGAAGTTAAAATTCCTTAGAGACTGGCATTTAAAGACTTAAAATCTTTTCTGAAAAATAACCTTTGTAAAAATCCTAAGGCCTTCCCTCCCCCTTGCACAAATGTTAGCTTTTGTTATTTTTTTTTTATAAGCTGCATATTGAATTTCCCAGGCTGTGTTTCTGAACAGCAATCTACTGAAAAAAGTGCAATTATTTTTTTTCACTCAAACATGCATTTGAGAGAAATGAGTAGATCAGATAAAGAGCTGAGATGCTATTCAACTCAACCTTGAGTCACTCTCTGTCTCTTTTAAAAAAAAAAAAAGGGTGGCAAAATCAATACAAACCAATAATAACTTCACATTTGTGGAAGCAACATGAATGGCTCTCCAAAATATTGAGACACATCCAAGTACATTTTCGTAGAGCTGATATTTATCAGAAGTCATTTGCCCTCAAGCAGATGCTCCCTTTCATTGTGCTCCTGTCACAAATGACTAAGATTTATGACAGACAATTACAGCATCTGCAGTTAGCAGCCTTATAATCAGCACCATTATTTAACGATTGGTGCAATAAACTGACTCCTGTTACTGTTTATCAGATATCAGTCAGTTCTGGCCATTTTCTTCAGCTCCCAAATCACAGTATGGTGCAGCCACTGCCTTTTAATGGCTAGGCAGAAGCAGCAGCATTTTCACATTTTTTACAGACTGCCGAGGGAAAGAAAAAAGCAACCAATTACATGTATGTATGGTGCCCTCTCATTTGAGATGCCTGTGTATGTAACTATCTCTATACAGTTCTAAACCTCTCACAGGAGAAAAAACAGCTTTGACTGTGGAGAAGGGTTTTTTATATTTAAAAACAAAAATAAATAAAAACAAAAAAACCTTCTTGCCTTTTTTTTTTTTTAAAGTCCTCTATTTGAATTTGCATGTCTTTTCGAAGCATAAAATGTTCCTCTACTAGGTCCACTGTTTTCTCTTCTAGCATGGTTTCAGCTTGCCTTTCACAATCAGAAAAGCAGCTATTGTCCCTTGAAAATATTTGTCAAAGAGCAGGATTTTTCTTCCAAACTCTGTTGAGGCTTTATTCAGAGAAAAGTGTTATGAACACAACAGAACTAAGTTTTTCATCAAAAAGCCTAAATAAAAAAGGCCATGTGTATGTGTTTAAAGGTCACCCACATATTAAGGAATTCCATCTTCCTAAATATGCAAACATACAGATTGATATGAACTCTTTAAAGTCCTTCCACAAGAAATACCACACATTTATGTATCCAATATGGGTGGCAGACAACAATTCAGAGGTTTATTTGGAAGACAAGACTTCAGTATAATGTGGGGGATGATATAAAGACGTGAGTCTACAGTCAAAATAAAAAGCTTAAGTACACTTCTGTCAATGTTCAAATGAAAAATGCTAATGAAACTATTTAGAGGAAATAAAACCCAAACCCAGATCTTTCTGATTCCTGCCTTTTGTTACTTTTTTCTAGAAAAAAAAGCTAAGTTTCTCAGTCATATCCAAAAGCGTTTCATCCAACGACTTCCATTTTAAGTGTTTGATAATATCATATATGCCCAGACAGATATTTGATGGAGCTCTTTTGTAATGTAAGGTCTAAGTTTCATTCACAAAGTTACATGCTTTTCTCAAAGGAGACAAGGCACTGGAGAACAACTAATGTATTCATTAAAAAAAAAATACGTGACCCCATGGAGGGTCAGATTTCCCTTCCAGAAACATGCATAATGGGTTTTATCCAGTTAACATGTAAAATTGGTTATTTTCTAAGTTGAAATTTTACAAAGGCTTCACAACCCTTCACAAACTAATCCTCAGAGTTCCACACGTGGCGTTAGCAGGTGAACAGAGTGAAAGTTCTTACACTTTTCAAGTTAGAAAGGCCTAGGTATCATTTCATGCAACTCGCTCATTTGAGAGACAGTGAAGGTAAGAGAAAGTTAAGTGATTTTCATCAAAGCAGAGAGCTAAATGTTGGCACAGCTGTGACTAAACCCTAAGTCTGTGGCTTGGCTGGTAACGTCCTTCCTGCGAAGTCCACCCCAAAGAACACAGCTGCTCTCTCGGTGCCTGGCAGAAAGCAGCTCTTTGGTTCTGCTAAGCCAAACCTTACTTTGGGTGTTCTGTGTCCAGCCCCCCTACAGAGCACTCTAGTCCTTTACTCAAGGAAACAAAAGTTTCCATAAATCTGCTAGACACCTACTTCCCTTTTCAGTAGTTGCATGTGGAGCCAGAAAAGAACAGCTATTCAATTATACAAATAACACTTTTATTTCATCAGTGGGTACCAAAGTTGACTCAAGTTGTCGGCTTTTAAATTTTTTAAATTTTCTATATAGTAATTTGGTACCCTGTATAGATCCTGTTTATTTGTTGTTGTTGTTGTTGTTGTTGTTGTTTGAGAGACAGAGAAAGAGAGCAAGAGGGGGAGGGGCAGTGGGAGAGGGAGAGAGAGAATCTTAACCAGGCTCCACAACCACTGTGGAACCCAATGCAGGGCTCGATCTCCCAACCCTTAGATCACGACCTAAGCCAAAATCAAGAGTCGGATGCTTAGCTGACTGAGTCACCCAGGCACCCCTGTTGTTAGGGTTTTTTAAAAAACTATTTTGCACAAGTGACTGTAAAGTCAAACCAAAACAATTTTATTTCATCAATTTTGCAACATCAAATAATTCACAGAATTTTTAGAATTGGGAATAAGCCCCACACCAATCTTTCTGTGCTGGTGATATGTAGAAATATAGTAATGCACAGATAGGTCTCTCATTTCACTTTAGTAAGACTGGAGAAGTATTTTGTATGCATCAAAGAAGTTGGTGTATTTTCTACCTATGGTCTTCCCTTTTCTGCTGGATTAGAAGGAAAAATTACCCAGCCTACAGCAAGTTATTGCCATTGGAAGCCAATGACAAAGTCACAGGCACTCTAGGCTATTTAGCAGGTACTCCTGAGAGGCCCAAACTGGGTCAAAATTATTCATATAAACACATGCAGGTGGCATTTCAGTAGCACACTTCAACATCAAGCCCAAGGGCAGAGCTGATGGCCATGATGAGCCATAACAGATTTGACTCTTAGCAAAAATAAATAA